>NW_026536100.1:0-241789 GCF_028551555.1 Melozone crissalis | reverse complement strand
CTGTGGCCGGGAGTGGACGGCTGGCTCTAGAAAATCTGCGATACGCTGGATGGTTCCCAGTCCCAAAGTGGCACCAGTTCCAAGTCGGGCTTGTTCGATAGTACCTAGTGGCTCCTGCAATCTGCCATCCAGATGTGGGGCAGGTGAGTGTTGTTTGCCAGGTAAAAGGGCCGTGGTTTGTGTTTGGGGGCCTGTGGCCGGGAGTGGCCGGCTGGCTTATGAAAATCCACGATATGCAGGATGGTTCCCAGACCCAAGGTGGCACCAGTGCGAAGTCGGGCTGGTTTGATAGTACCAAGTGGCTCCAGCAATCTGCCATCCGGAAGCGGGGAAGGTTAGTTTTCTTTGCCAGGGAAAAGTATCGAGGTTTGTGTATTGGGACCTGTGGCCGAGAGTGGCTGGCTGGCTCCTTAAATTCTTTGATATGCCGGATGGTTCCCAGACCCAAGGTGGCAACACAGCCAAGTTTGGCTGGTTTGTCATTGCCAAGTGTCTCCTGCAATCTGCAATCCAGAAGCGGGGCACGTGATTTTTGTTTGCTAGGGAAAAGGGCCGAGGTTCGTGTTCGGGGGCCTGTGGCTGGGAGTGGCCGGCTGGCTCCTGAAAATCCACGATACGCAGGATGGTTCCAAGACCCAAGGTAGCAACACTGCCAAGTCGGGCTGGTTTGATAGTACCAAGTTGCTCCTGCAATCTGCCATCCAGAAGCGGGGCAGGTGAGTTTTGTTTTCCAGGGAAAAGGGCCGTGGTTTGTGTTTGGGGGCCTGTGGCTGGGTGTGGCCAGCTGGCTCCTGAAAATCCACGATACGTAGGATGGTTCCCAGACCCAAGGTGGCCCCAGTTTCAAGTCAGGCTGGTTTGATAGTACCACGTGGCTCCTGCGATCTTCTATCCAGAAGCAGGGCAGGTGAGTTTTGTTTGCAAGTAGAAAAGGGCCGTGGTTTGTGTATGGGGCCCCTGGCTGAGAGTGGCCGGCTGGCCTCTGAAATTCTGTGATATGCAGGATGGTTCCCAGACCCAAGGTGGCACCAGTGCCAAGTCGGGCTGGTTTGATAGTACCAAGTTCTCCTGCAATCTGCCATCCAGAAGCGGGGCAGGTGAGTTTTTTTTGCCAGGGAAAAGGGCCGTGGTTTGTGTTTGGTTGCCTGTGGCCGAGAGTGGGCAGCTGGCTCCTGCACTTCATTGATATGCAGGATGGTTCCCAGACCCAAGGTAGCAACTCTAACTTGTCGGGCTGGTTTGTTAGTACCAAGTGGCTTCTGCAGTCTGCCGTCCAGTGCAGGGAAGGTGAGTTTTGTTTGCCAGGGAAAAGGGCCGTGGTTTGTGTTTGGGGGCCTTTGGCAAGGAGTGGGTGGCTAGCTCCTGAAAATCCACAATACGCAGGATGGTTCTCAGACCCATGGTGGCACCAGTGCCAAGTCGGGCTGTTTTGATTGCACCACGTGGCTCCTGCAATCTGCCATCCAGAAGCGGGGCAGGTGAGTTTTGTTTGCAAGGGAAAAGGGCCGAGGCTTGTGCTCGCGGGCCTGTGGCCTAGAGTGGCCGGCTGGCTCCCGAAATTCTTTGATAACCAGGATGGTTCTCAGACCGAATGTGGCAACACTGCCAAGTTAAGCTGGTTTGTTACTACCATGTGGCTCCTGCAATCTGCCATCCAGAGCAGGGAAGGTGAGTTTTGTTTGCCAGGGAAAAGGGCCGTGGTTTGTGTTTGGGGGCCTTTGGCAAGGAGTGGGTGGCTAGCTCCTGAAAATCCACAATACGCAGGATGGTTCTCAGACCCATGGTGGCACCAGTGCCAAGTCGGGCTGTTTTGATTGCACCACGTGGCTCCTGCAATCTGCCATCCAGAAGTGGGGCTGGTGAGTTTTGGTTGCCAGGGAAAAGGGTCGTGGTTTGTCTTTGGGGGCCTGTGGCCAGGAGTGGCAGGCTGGCTCCTGAAATTCTTTGATATGCAGGATAGTTCCCAGACCCAATGTGGCAACACTGCCAAGTCGGGCTGATTTAACCGTGGCAAGATGCCCCTGCAGTCTGCCATCCAGAAGCGGGGCAGGTGAGTTTAGTTTGCAAGTGAAAAGGTCCGTGGTTTTTGTTATGACTCTGTGGCTGGGAGTTGCAAGCTGGCTCCTGAAAATCCACGATACGCAGGATAGTTCGCAGACCCAAGGTGGCAGCAGTGCCAAGTCGGGCTGGTATGTTACAACCAAGTGGCTCCTGCCATCTGCGATCCAGATGCGGGGTGGGTGAGTTTTGCTTGTAAGGGAAAAGGGCTGAGGTTTGTGTTTGGGGGCCTATTGCTGGGAGTGGCCGGCTGGCTCCGGAAAATCCACAATGCGCTGGATGGTTCCCAGGCCCAATGTGGCAACACTGCCAAGTCGGGTGGGTTAGATTGTACCTAGTGGCTCCTGCAATCTGCCATCCAGAAGCAGGGAAGGTGAGTTTTTTTTGCCAAGGAATAGGGCCTTCCTTTTTCTTTGGGGGCCTGTGGCCGAGAGTGCCGGCGGGCTCCTGAAATTCATTTATATGCAGGATGGTTCCCAGACCCAATGTAGAAACACTGCCTAGTTGGACAGGTTGGAGAGTACCAAGTGGCTCCTGCAATCTGCCATCCAGATGCGGGGAAGGTGAGTTTTGTTTGCCAGGGAAAATAGCTGAGGTTTGTGTTTTGGGGCCTGTGGCTGGGAGTGGTCGGCTGGCACCTGAAAATCCACGATACACAGTATAGTTCCCAGACCCAGAGGTTCTACCAGTGCCAAGTCGGGCTCGTTTGATAGTACCTAGTGGCTCCTGCAATCTGCCATCCAGAAGTGGGGAAGGTGAGTTTTGTGTGCAAGGCAAAAGGGCCATGGCTTGTGTTTTGGGGCCTGTGGCCGGGAGTGGCCGGCTGGCTCCTGAAAATTCACGATACACACGATGGTTCGCAGACCCAAGGTAGCAACACTGCCAAGTCGGGCTGGTTTGATATTACCACGTGGCTCCTGCAATCTGCCATCCAGAAGCGGGGCAGGTGAGTTTTGTTTGCAAGGGAAAAGGGCCGAGGCTTGTGTTCGGGGGCCTGTGGCTGGGTGTGGCCGGCTGGCTCCTGAAATTCTTTGATATGCAGGATGGTTCCCAGACCCAAGGTGGCACCAGTGCCAAGTCGGGCTGTTTTTTTACTACCAAGTGGCTCCTGAAATCTGCCATTCAGAAGCGGGGCAGGTGAGTTTTGTTTGCAAGGGAAAAGGGCCGAGGCTTGTGTTCGGGGGCCTGTGGCTGGGAGTGGCTGGCTGGCTCGTGAAAATCCACGGTACGCAGGATGGCTTCCAGACCCAAGGTGGCACCAGTGCCAAGTCGGGCTGGTTTGATTGTATCGAGAGGCTCCTGCAATCTGCCATCCAGAAGCGGAGCAGGTCAGTTTTTTTTGGCAGGGAAAACAGCCATAGTTTGTGTTTCGGGGCCTGTGGCTGGGAGTGGCCGGCTGGCTCCTGAAATTCCTTGATATGCAGGATGGTTCCCAGACCCAAGGTGGCAACACTGCCAAGTCAGGTTGGTTTGATAGTACCAAGTGGCTCCTGCAATCTGCCATCCAGAAACGGGGCAGGTGAGTTTTGTTTTCCAGTGAAAAGGCCGTGGTTTGTGTTTGGGGGCCTGTGGCCGAGAGTGGCTGGCTGGCTCCTGAAATTCTTTGATATGCAGGATGGTTCCCAGACCTAAGGTGACAGCAGTGCCAAGTCGGGCTGTTTTTTTACTACCAAGTGGCTCCTGAAATCTGCCATTCAGAAGCGGGGCAGGTGAGTTTTGTTTGCAAGGGAAAAGGGCCGAGGTTCGTGTTCGGGGGCCTGTGGCTGGGAGTGGCCGGCTGGCTCCTGAAAATCCACGATACGCAGGATGGTTCCAAGACCCAAGGTAGCAACACTGCCAAGTCGGGCTGGTTTGATAGTACCAAGTTGCTCCTGCAATCTGCCATCCAGAAGCGGGGCAGGTGAGTTTTGTTTTCCAGGGAAAAGGGCCGTGGTTTGTGTTTGGGGGCCTGTGGCTGGGTGTGGCCAGCTGGCTCCTGAAAATCCACGATACGTAGGATGGTTCCCAGACCCAAGGTGGCCCCAGTTTCAAGTCAGGCTGGTTTGATAGTACCACGTGGCTCCTGCGATCTTCTATCCAGAAGCAGGGCAGGTGAGTTTTGTTTGCAAGTAGAAAAGGGCCGTGGTTTGTGTATTGGGCCCCTGGCTGAGAGTGGCCGGCTGGCCTCTGAAATTCTGTGATATGCAGGATGGTTCCCAGACCCAAGGTGGCACCAGTGCCAAGTCGGGCTGGTTTGATAGTACCAAGTTCTCCTGCAATCTGCCATCCAGAAGCGGGGCAGGTGAGTTTTTTTTGCCAGGGAAAAGGGCCGTGGTTTGTGTTTGGTTGCCTGTGGCCGAGAGTGGGCAGCTGGCTCCTGCACTTCATTGATATGCAGGATGGTTCCCAGACCCAAGGTAGCAACTCTAACTTGTCGGGCTGGTTTGTTAGTACCAAGTGGCTTCTGCAGTCTGCCGTCCAGTGCAGGGAAGGTGAGTTTTGTTTGCCAGGGAAAAGGGCCGTGGTTTGTGTTTGGGGGCCTTTGGCAAGGAGTGGGTGGCTAGCTCCTGAAAATCCACAATACGCAGGATGGTTCTCAGACCCATGGTGGCACCAGTGCCAAGTCGGGCTGTTTTGATTGCACCACGTGGCTCCTGCAATCTGCCATCCAGAAGCGGGGCAGGTGAGTTTTGTTTGCAAGGGAAAAGGGCCGAGGCTTGTGCTCGCGGGCCTGTGGCCTAGAGTGGCCGGCTGGCTCCCGAAATTCTTTGATAACCAGGATGGTTCTCAGACCGAATGTGGCAACACTGCCAAGTTAAGCTGGTTTGTTACTACCATGTGGCTCCTGCAATCTGCCATCCAGAAGTGGGGCTGGTGAGTTTTGGTTGCCAGGGAAAAGGGTCGTGGTTTGTCTTTGGGGGCCTGTGGCCGGGAGTGGACGGCTGGCTTATGAAAATCCACGATATGCAGGATGGTTCCCAGACCCAAGGTGGTACCAGTGCGAAGTCGGGCTGGTTTGATAGTACCTAGTGGCTCCTGCAATCAGCCATCCAGAAGCGGGGCAGGTGAGTTTTGTTTGCCAGGTAAAACGGCCGTGGTTTGTGTTTGGGGGCCTGTGGCCGTGAGTGGCCAGCTGGCTCCTAAAAATCCCCGATACACACGATGGTTCCCAGACCCAAGGCAGCACCAGTGCCAAGTCGAGCTGCTTTGATAGTACAAAGTGGCTTCTGCAATCTCCCATCCAGAAGCGGGGCATGTGAGTTTTGTTTGCCAGGGTAAGAGCCGAGGTTTGTGTTTGAGGGCCTGTGGCCGAGAGTGGACGGCTGGCTCTAGAAAATCTGCGATACGCTGGATGGTTCCCAGTCCCAAAGTGGCACCAGGTCCAAGTCGGGCTGGTTTGATAGTACCTAGTGGCTCCTGCAATCTGCCAGCCAGAAGCGGGGCAGGTGAGTTTTGTTTGCAAGGGAAAAGTATCGAGGTTTGTGTATTGGGACCTGTGGCTGAGAGTGGCTGGCTGGCTCCTGAAATTCTTTAATATGCAGGATGGTTCTCAGACCCAAGGTGGAAACATTGCCCAGTTGGGCTGCTTTGATAGTATCAAGTAGCTCCTGCAATCTGCCATCCAGAAGCGGGGTAGGTGAGTTTTGTTTGCCAGGGAAAAGGGCCATGGATTGTGTTTGGGGGCCTGTGGCTGGGAGTGGCCAGCTGGCTCCTGAAAATCCACGATACGTAGGATGGTTCCCAGACCAAAGGTGGCACCTGTGCCATGTTGGGCTGGTTTGTTAGCACCAAGTGGCTCCTGCAATCTGCTATCCAGAGAGGGGAAGGTGAGTTTTGTCTGCAAGGGGAAAAGGCCGGGGTTTGTGTTTGGGGGCCTGTGGCTGGAAGTGGCCGGCTGGCTTCTTAAAATACACGATACCCAGGATGGTTCCCAGACCCAAGGTGGCACCAGTGCAATGTCAGGCTGGTTGGATAGTTCCAAGTGGCTCCTGCAATCTGCCATCCAGAAGCGGGGCTGGTGAGTTTTGTTTTCAAGGAAAAAGTGTCGAGGTTTGGGTATGGGGGCCTATGGCAAGGAGTGGCCGGCTGGCTCCTGAAAATCCATGATACACAGGGTCGTTCCCAGACCCAAGGTGGCACACGTGCCAAGTCGGGCTGGTTTGACATTGCCAAGGGGCTCCTGCAATCTGCCATCCAGAAGCGGGTCAGGTGAGTTTTGTTTGCAAGTCGAAAAGGCTCGAGGTTTGTGTATGGGGGCCCGTGGCTGAGAGTGGCCGGCTGGCTCCTGAAATTCATTGATTTGCAGGATGGTTCCCAGACCCAAGGAGGCAACACTGACAAGTCTGGCAGGTTTTACATTGCAAAGTGACTCCTGCAATCTACCAGCCAGAAGTGGGGCAGGTGAGTTTTGTTTTCCAGGGAAAAGTGCTGTGGTTGGTTTTCAGGGGCATGTGGCTGGGACTGGACGGCTGGCTTCTGAAAATCCACGATACGCAGGATGGTTCCCAGACCCAAGGTAGCACCAGTGCCAAGTCGAGCTGCTTTGATAGTACAAAGTGGCTTCTGCAATCTCCCATCCAGAAGCGGGGCATCTGAGTTTTGTTTGCCAGGGTAAGAGCCGAGGTTTGTGTTTGAGGGCCTGTGGCCGGGAGTGGACGGCTGGCTCTAGAAAATCTGCGATACGCTGGATGGTTCCCAGTCCCAAAGTGGCACCAGGTCCAAGTCGGGCTGGTTTGATAGTACCTAGTGGCTCCTGCAATCTGCCAGCCAGAAGCGGGGCAGGTGAGTTTTGTTTGCAAGGGAAAAGTATCGAGGTTTGTGTATTGGGACCTGTGGCTGAGAGTGGCTGGCTGGCTCCTGAAATTCTTTAATATGCAGGATGGTTCTCAGACCCAAGGTGGAAACATTGCCCAGTTGGGCTGGTTTGATAGTATCAAGTAGCTCCTGCAATCTGCCATCCAGAAGCGGGGTAGGTGAGTTTTGTTTGCCAGGGAAAAGGGCCATGGATTGTGTTTGGGGGCCTGTGGCTGGGAGTGGCCGGCTGGCTCCTGAAAATCCACGATACGTAGGATGGTTCCCAGACCAAAGGTGGCAACACTGCCAAGTCGGGCTGGTTTGAAAGTACCAAGTTGCTCCTGCAATCTGCCATCCAGAAGCGGGGCAGGTGAGTTTTGTTTGCAAGGGGAAAGGCCCGAGGTTTGTGTATGGGGGCCCGTGGCTGAGAGTGGCCGGCTGGCTCCTGAAATTCATTGATTTGCAGGATGGTTCCCAGACCCAAGGAGGCAACACTGACAAGTCTGGCAGGTTTTACATTGCAAAGTGACTCCTGCAATCTACCAGCCAGAAGTGGGGCAGGTGAGTTTTGTTTTCCAGGGAAAAGTGCTGTGGTTGGTTTTCAGGGGCATGTGGCTGGGAGTGGACGGCTGGCTTCTGAAAATCCACGATACGCAGGATGGTTCCCAGACCCAAGGTAGCACCAGTGCCAAGTCGAGCTGCTTTGATAGTACAAAGTGGCTTCTGCAATCTCCCATCCAGAAGCGGGGCATCTGAGTTTTGTTTGCCAGGGTAAGAGCCGAGGTTTGTGTTTGAGGGCCTGTGGCCGGGAGTGGACGGCTGGCTCTAGAAAATCTGCGATACGCTGGATGGTTCCCAGTCCCAAAGTGGCACCAGGTCCAAGTCGGGCTGGTTTGATAGTACCTAGTGGCTCCTGCAATCTTCCAGCCAGAAGCGGGGAAGTGAGTTTTGTTTGCAAGGGAAAAGTATCGAGGTTTGTGTATTGGGACCTGTTGCTGAGAGTGGCTGGCTGGCTCCTGAAATTCTTTAATATGCAGGATGGTTCTCAGACCCAAGGTGGAAACATTGCCCAGTTGGGCTGGTTTGATAGTATCAAGTAGCTCCTGCAATCTGCCATCCAGAAGCGGGGTAGGTGAGTTTTGTTTGCCAGGGAAAAGGGCCATGGATTGTGTTTGGGGGCCTGTGGCTGGGAGTGGCCGGCTGGCTCCTGAAAATCCACGATACGTAGGATGGTTCCCAGACCAAAGGTGGCAACACTGCCAAGTCGGGCTGGTTTGAAAGTACCAAGTTGCTCCTGCAATCTGCCATCCAGAAGCGGGGCAGGTGAGTTTTGTTTGCAAGGGGAAAGGGCCGTGGTTTGTGTTTGGGGGCCTGTGGCTAGGAGTGGCTGGCTGGCTCCTGAAAATCCACGATACGCAGGATGCTTCCCAGATCCAAGGTGGCACCGGTGCCAAGTTTGGCTGGTTTGTTAGCACCAAGTGGCTCCTGCAATCTGCTATCCAGAGCGGGGAAGGTGAGTTTTGTCTGCAAGGGGAAAAGGCCGTGGTTTGTGTTTGGGGGCCTATTGCTGGAAGTGGCCGGCTGGCTTCTTAAAATACACGATACCCAGGATGGTTCCCAGACCCAAGGTGGCACCAGTGCAATGTCAGGCTGGTTGGATAGTTCCAAGTGGCTCCTGCAATCTGACATCCAGAAGCAGGGCTGGTGAGTTTTGTTTTCAAGGAAAAAGTGTCGAGGTTTGGGTATGGGGGCCTATGGCAAGGAGTGGCCGGCTGGCTCCTGAAAATCCATGATACACAGGGTCGTTCCCAGACCCAAGGTGGCACACGTGCCAAGTCGGGCTGGTTTGACATTGCCAAGGGGCTCCTGCAATCTGCCGTCCAGAAGCGGGGCAGGTGAGTTTTGTTTGCAAGGGAAACGTGTTGAGGTTTGGGTATGGGGGCCTATGGCCGAGAGTGGTTGGCTGGCTCCTGAAATTCTTTGACATGCAGGATGGTTCCCAGACCCAAGGTGGCACCACTGCCAAGTCATGCTGGTTTGATAGTACCAAGTGGCTCCTGCAATCTGCCATCCAGAAGCGGAGCAGGTGAGTTTTTTTGCCTGGGAAAAGTACCAAGGTTTTTGTTTTGGGGCCTGTGGCTAAGAGTGGCCGGCTGGCTCCTGAAAATCCACGATACACAGGATGGTTCCAAAATCCAATGTGGCAACACTGGCAAGTCGGGCTGGTTTGACATTGCCAAGGGGCTCCTGCAATCTGCCATCCAGATGCGGGGCAGGTGAGTGTTGTTTGCCAGGTAAAAGGGCCGTGGTTTGTGTTTGGGGGCCTGTGGCCGGGAGTGGACGGCTGGCTTATGAAAATCCACGATATGCAGGATGGTTCCCAGACCCAAGGTGGTACCAGTGCGAAGTCGGGCTGGTTTGATAGTACCTAGTGGCTCCTGCAATCAGCCATCCAGAAGCGGGGCAGGTGAGTTTTGTTTGCCAGGTAAAACGGCCGTGGTTTGTGTTTGGGGGCCTGTGGCCGTGAGTGGCCAGCTGGCTCCTAAAAATCCCCGATACACACGATGGTTCCCAGACCCAAGGCAGCACCAGTGCCAAGTCGAGCTGCTTTGATAGTACAAAGTGGCTTCTGCAATCTCCCATCCAGAAGCGGGGCATGTGAGTTTTGTTTGCCAGGGTAAGAGCCGAGGTTTGTGTTTGAGGGCCTGTGGCCGAGAGTGGACGGCTGGCTCTAGAAAATCTGCGATACGCTGGATGGTTCCCAGTCCCAAAGTGGCACCAGGTCCAAGTCGGGCTGGTTTGATAGTACCTAGTGGCTCCTGCAATCTGCCAGCCAGAAGCGGGGCAGGTGAGTTTTGTTTGCAAGGGAAAAGTATCGAGGTTTGTGTATTGGGACCTGTGGCTGAGAGTGGCTGGCTGGCTCCTGAAATTCTTTAATATGCAGGATGGTTCTCAGACCCAAGGTGGAAACATTGCCCAGTTGGGCTGCTTTGATAGTATCAAGTAGCTCCTGCAATCTGCCATCCAGAAGCGGGGTAGGTGAGTTTTGTTTGCCAGGGAAAAGGGCCATGGATTGTGTTTGGGGGCCTGTGGCTGGGAGTGGCCAGCTGGCTCCTGAAAATCCACGATACGTAGGATGGTTCCCAGACCAAAGGTGGCACCTGTGCCATGTTGGGCTGGTTTGTTAGCACCAAGTGGCTCCTGCAATCTGCTATCCAGAGAGGGGAAGGTGAGTTTTGTCTGCAAGGGGAAAAGGCCGGGGTTTGTGTTTGGGGGCCTGTGGCTGGAAGTGGCCGGCTGGCTTCTTAAAATACACGATACCCAGGATGGTTCCCAGACCCAAGGTGGCACCAGTGCAATGTCAGGCTGGTTGGATAGTTCCAAGTGGCTCCTGCAATCTGCCATCCAGAAGCGGGGCTGGTGAGTTTTGTTTTCAAGGAAAAAGTGTCGAGGTTTGGGTATGGGGGCCTATGGCAAGGAGTGGCCGGCTGGCTCCTGAAAATCCATGATACACAGGGTCGTTCCCAGACCCAAGGTGGCACACGTGCCAAGTCGGGCTGGTTTGACATTGCCAAGGGGCTCCTGCAATCTGCCATCCAGAAGCGGGTCAGGTGAGTTTTGTTTGCAAGTCGAAAAGGCCCGAGGTTTGTGTATGGGGGCCCGTGGCTGAGAGTGGCCGGCTGGCTCCTGAAATTCATTGATTTGCAGGATGGTTCCCAGACCCAAGGAGGCAACACTGACAAGTCTGGCAGGTTTTACATTGCAAAGTGACTCCTGCAATCTACCAGCCAGAAGTGGGGCAGGTGAGTTTTGTTTTCCAGGGAAAAGTGCTGTGGTTGGTTTTCAGGGGCATGTGGCTGGGAGTGGACGGCTGGCTTCTGAAAATCCACGATACGCAGGATGGTTCCCAGACCCAAGGTAGCACCAGTGCCAAGTTGGGCTGCTTTGATAGTACAAAGTGGCTTCTGCAATCTCCCATCAGGAAGCGGGGCAGGTGAGTTTTGTTTGCCAGGGAAAATTGCCGAGGATGGGTTTGTGGGCCTGTGGCCGGGAGTGGACGGCTGGCTCTAGAAAATCTGCGATACGCTGGATGGTTCCCAGTCCCAAAGTGGCACCAGTTCCAAGTCGGGCTTGTTCGATAGTACCTAGTGGCTCCTGCAATCTGCCATCCAGATGTGGGGCAGGTGAGTGTTGTTTGCCAGGTAAAAGGGCCGTGGTTTGTGTTTGGGGGCCTGTGGCCGGGAGTGGCCGGCTGGCTTATGAAAATCCACGATATGCAGGATGGTTCCCAGACCCAAGGTGGCACCAGTGCGAAGTCGGGCTGGTTTGATAGTACCAAGTGGCTCCAGCAATCTGCCATCCGGAAGCGGGGAAGGTTAGTTTTCTTTGCCAGGGAAAAGTATCGAGGTTTGTGTATTGGGACCTGTGGCCGAGAGTGGCTGGCTGGCTCCTTAAATTCTTTGATATGCCGGATGGTTCCCAGACCCAAGGTGGCAACACAGCCAAGTTTGGCTGGTTTGTCATTGCCAAGTGTCTCCTGCAATCTGCAATCCAGAAGCGGGGCACGTGATTTTTGTTTGCTAGGGAAAAGGGCCGAGGTTCGTGTTCGGGGGCCTGTGGCTGGGAGTGGCCGGCTGGCTCCTGAAAATCCACGATACGCAGGATGGTTCCAAGACCCAAGGTAGCAACACTGCCAAGTCGGGCTGGTTTGATAGTACCAAGTTGCTCCTGCAATCTGCCATCCAGAAGCGGGGCAGGTGAGTTTTGTTTTCCAGGGAAAAGGGCCGTGGTTTGTGTTTGGGGGCCTGTGGCTGGGTGTGGCCAGCTGGCTCCTGAAAATCCACGATACGTAGGATGGTTCCCAGACCCAAGGTGGCCCCAGTTTCAAGTCAGGCTGGTTTGATAGTACCACGTGGCTCCTGCGATCTTCTATCCAGAAGCAGGGCAGGTGAGTTTTGTTTGCAAGTAGAAAAGGGCCGTGGTTTGTGTATGGGGCCCCTGGCTGAGAGTGGCCGGCTGGCCTCTGAAATTCTGTGATATGCAGGATGGTTCCCAGACCCAAGGTGGCACCAGTGCCAAGTCGGGCTGGTTTGATAGTACCAAGTTCTCCTGCAATCTGCCATCCAGAAGCGGGGCAGGTGAGTTTTTTTTGCCAGGGAAAAGGGCCGTGGTTTGTGTTTGGTTGCCTGTGGCCGAGAGTGGGCAGCTGGCTCCTGCACTTCATTGATATGCAGGATGGTTCCCAGACCCAAGGTAGCAACTCTAACTTGTCGGGCTGGTTTGTTAGTACCAAGTGGCTTCTGCAGTCTGCCGTCCAGTGCAGGGAAGGTGAGTTTTGTTTGCCAGGGAAAAGGGCCGTGGTTTGTGTTTGGGGGCCTTTGGCAAGGAGTGGGTGGCTAGCTCCTGAAAATCCACAATACGCAGGATGGTTCTCAGACCCATGGTGGCACCAGTGCCAAGTCGGGCTGTTTTGATTGCACCACGTGGCTCCTGCAATCTGCCATCCAGAAGCGGGGCAGGTGAGTTTTGTTTGCAAGGGAAAAGGGCCGAGGCTTGTGCTCGCGGGCCTGTGGCCTAGAGTGGCCGGCTGGCTCCCGAAATTCTTTGATAACCAGGATGGTTCTCAGACCGAATGTGGCAACACTGCCAAGTTAAGCTGGTTTGTTACTACCATGTGGCTCCTGCAATCTGCCATCCAGAGCAGGGAAGGTGAGTTTTGTTTGCCAGGGAAAAGGGCCGTGGTTTGTGTTTGGGGGCCTTTGGCAAGGAGTGGGTGGCTAGCTCCTGAAAATCCACAATACGCAGGATGGTTCTCAGACCCATGGTGGCACCAGTGCCAAGTCGGGCTGTTTTGATTGCACCACGTGGCTCCTGCAATCTGCCATCCAGAAGTGGGGCTGGTGAGTTTTGGTTGCCAGGGAAAAGGGTCGTGGTTTGTCTTTGGGGGCCTGTGGCCAGGAGTGGCAGGCTGGCTCCTGAAATTCTTTGATATGCAGGATAGTTCCCAGACCCAATGTGGCAACACTGCCAAGTCGGGCTGATTTAACCGTGGCAAGATGCCCCTGCAGTCTGCCATCCAGAAGCGGGGCAGGTGAGTTTAGTTTGCAAGTGAAAAGGTCCGTGGTTTTTGTTATGACTCTGTGGCTGGGAGTTGCAAGCTGGCTCCTGAAAATCCACGATACGCAGGATAGTTCGCAGACCCAAGGTGGCAGCAGTGCCAAGTCGGGCTGGTATGTTACAACCAAGTGGCTCCTGCCATCTGCGATCCAGATGCGGGGTGGGTGAGTTTTGCTTGTAAGGGAAAAGGGCTGAGGTTTGTGTTTGGGGGCCTATTGCTGGGAGTGGCCGGCTGGCTCCGGAAAATCCACAATGCGCTGGATGGTTCCCAGGCCCAATGTGGCAACACTGCCAAGTCGGGTGGGTTAGATTGTACCTAGTGGCTCCTGCAATCTGCCATCCAGAAGCAGGGAAGGTGAGTTTTTTTTGCCAAGGAATAGGGCCTTCCTTTTTCTTTGGGGGCCTGTGGCCGAGAGTGCCGGCGGGCTCCTGAAATTCATTTATATGCAGGATGGTTCCCAGACCCAATGTAGAAACACTGCCTAGTTGGACAGGTTGGAGAGTACCAAGTGGCTCCTGCAATCTGCCATCCAGATGCGGGGAAGGTGAGTTTTGTTTGCCAGGGAAAATAGCTGAGGTTTGTGTTTTGGGGCCTGTGGCTGGGAGTGGTCGGCTGGCACCTGAAAATCCACGATACACAGTATAGTTCCCAGACCCAGAGGTTCTACCAGTGCCAAGTCGGGCTCGTTTGATAGTACCTAGTGGCTCCTGCAATCTGCCATCCAGAAGTGGGGAAGGTGAGTTTTGTGTGCAAGGCAAAAGGGCCATGGCTTGTGTTTTGGGGCCTGTGGCCGGGAGTGGCCGGCTGGCTCCTGAAAATTCACGATACACACGATGGTTCGCAGACCCAAGGTAGCAACACTGCCAAGTCGGGCTGGTTTGATATTACCACGTGGCTCCTGCAATCTGCCATCCAGAAGCGGGGCAGGTGAGTTTTGTTTGCAAGGGAAAAGGGCCGAGGCTTGTGTTCGGGGGCCTGTGGCTGGGTGTGGCCGGCTGGCTCCTGAAATTCTTTGATATGCAGGATGGTTCCCAGACCCAAGGTGGCACCAGTGCCAAGTCGGGCTGTTTTTTTACTACCAAGTGGCTCCTGAAATCTGCCATTCAGAAGCGGGGCAGGTGAGTTTTGTTTGCAAGGGAAAAGGGCCGAGGCTTGTGTTCGGGGGCCTGTGGCTGGGAGTGGCTGGCTGGCTCGTGAAAATCCACGGTACGCAGGATGGCTTCCAGACCCAAGGTGGCACCAGTGCCAAGTCGGGCTGGTTTGATTGTATCGAGAGGCTCCTGCAATCTGCCATCCAGAAGCGGAGCAGGTCAGTTTTTTTTGGCAGGGAAAACAGCCATAGTTTGTGTTTCGGGGCCTGTGGCTGGGAGTGGCCGGCTGGCTCCTGAAATTCCTTGATATGCAGGATGGTTCCCAGACCCAAGGTGGCAACACTGCCAAGTCAGGTTGGTTTGATAGTACCAAGTGGCTCCTGCAATCTGCCATCCAGAAACGGGGCAGGTGAGTTTTGTTTTCCAGTGAAAAGGCCGTGGTTTGTGTTTGGGGGCCTGTGGCCGAGAGTGGCTGGCTGGCTCCTGAAATTCTTTGATATGCAGGATGGTTCCCAGACCTAAGGTGACAGCAGTGCCAAGTCGGGCTGTTTTTTTACTACCAAGTGGCTCCTGAAATCTGCCATTCAGAAGCGGGGCAGGTGAGTTTTGTTTGCAAGGGAAAAGGGCCGAGGTTCGTGTTCGGGGGCCTGTGGCTGGGAGTGGCCGGCTGGCTCCTGAAAATCCACGATACGCAGGATGGTTCCAAGACCCAAGGTAGCAACACTGCCAAGTCGGGCTGGTTTGATAGTACCAAGTTGCTCCTGCAATCTGCCATCCAGAAGCGGGGCAGGTGAGTTTTGTTTTCCAGGGAAAAGGGCCGTGGTTTGTGTTTGGGGGCCTGTGGCTGGGTGTGGCCAGCTGGCTCCTGAAAATCCACGATACGTAGGATGGTTCCCAGACCCAAGGTGGCCCCAGTTTCAAGTCAGGCTGGTTTGATAGTACCACGTGGCTCCTGCGATCTTCTATCCAGAAGCAGGGCAGGTGAGTTTTGTTTGCAAGTAGAAAAGGGCCGTGGTTTGTGTATTGGGCCCCTGGCTGAGAGTGGCCGGCTGGCCTCTGAAATTCTGTGATATGCAGGATGGTTCCCAGACCCAAGGTGGCACCAGTGCCAAGTCGGGCTGGTTTGATAGTACCAAGTTCTCCTGCAATCTGCCATCCAGAAGCGGGGCAGGTGAGTTTTTTTTGCCAGGGAAAAGGGCCGTGGTTTGTGTTTGGTTGCCTGTGGCCGAGAGTGGGCAGCTGGCTCCTGCACTTCATTGATATGCAGGATGGTTCCCAGACCCAAGGTAGCAACTCTAACTTGTCGGGCTGGTTTGTTAGTACCAAGTGGCTTCTGCAGTCTGCCGTCCAGTGCAGGGAAGGTGAGTTTTGTTTGCCAGGGAAAAGGGCCGTGGTTTGTGTTTGGGGGCCTTTGGCAAGGAGTGGGTGGCTAGCTCCTGAAAATCCACAATACGCAGGATGGTTCTCAGACCCATGGTGGCACCAGTGCCAAGTCGGGCTGTTTTGATTGCACCACGTGGCTCCTGCAATCTGCCATCCAGAAGCGGGGCAGGTGAGTTTTGTTTGCAAGGGAAAAGGGCCGAGGCTTGTGCTCGCGGGCCTGTGGCCTAGAGTGGCCGGCTGGCTCCCGAAATTCTTTGATAACCAGGATGGTTCTCAGACCGAATGTGGCAACACTGCCAAGTTAAGCTGGTTTGTTACTACCATGTGGCTCCTGCAATCTGCCATCCAGAAGTGGGGCTGGTGAGTTTTGGTTGCCAGGGAAAAGGGTCGTGGTTTGTCTTTGGGGGCCTGTGGCCAGGAGTGGCAGGCTGGCTCCTGAAATTCTTTGATATGCAGGATAGTTCCCAGACCCAATGTGGCAACACTGCCAAGTCGGGCTGATTTAACCGTGGCAAGATGCCCCTGCAGTCTGCCATCCAGAAGCGGGGCAGGTGAGTTTAGTTTGCAAGTGAAAAGGTCCGTGGTTTTTGTTATGACTCTGTGGCTGGGAGTTGCAAGCTGGCTCCTGAAAATCCACGATACGCAGGATAGTTCGCAGACCCAAGGTGGCAGCAGTGCCAAGTCGGGCTGGTATGTTACAACCAAGTGGCTCCTGCCATCTGCGATCCAGATGCGGGGTGGGTGAGTTTTGCTTGTAAGGGAAAAGGGCTGAGGTTTGTGTTTGGGGGCCTATTGCTGGGAGTGGCCGGCTGGCTCCGGAAAATCCACAATGCGCTGGATGGTTCCCAGGCCCAATGTGGCAACACTGCCAAGTCGGGTGGGTTAGATTGTACCTAGTGGCTCCTGCAATCTGCCATCCAGAAGCAGGGAAGGTGAGTTTTTTTTGCCAAGGAATAGGGCCTTCCTTTTTCTTTGGGGGCCTGTGGCCGAGAGTGCCGGCGGGCTCCTGAAATTCATTTATATGCAGGATGGTTCCCAGACCCAATGTAGAAACACTGCCTAGTTGGACAGGTTGGAGAGTACCAAGTGGCTCCTGCAATCTGCCATCCAGATGCGGGGAAGGTGAGTTTTGTTTGCCAGGGAAAATAGCTGAGGTTTGTGTTTTGGGGCCTGTGGCTGGGAGTGGTCGGCTGGCACCTGAAAATCCACGATACACAGTATAGTTCCCAGACCCAGAGGTTCTACCAGTGCCAAGTCGGGCTCGTTTGATAGTACCTAGTGGCTCCTGCAATCTGCCATCCAGAAGTGGGGAAGGTGAGTTTTGTGTGCAAGGCAAAAGGGCCATGGCTTGTGTTTTGGGGCCTGTGGCCGGGAGTGGCCGGCTGGCTCCTGAAAATTCACGATACACACGATGGTTCGCAGACCCAAGGTAGCAACACTGCCAAGTCGGGCTGGTTTGATATTACCACGTGGCTCCTGCAATCTGCCATCCAGAAGCGGGGCAGGTGAGTTTTGTTTGCAAGGGAAAAGGGCCGAGGCTTGTGTTCGGGGGCCTGTGGCTGGGTGTGGCCGGCTGGCTCCTGAAATTCTTTGATATGCAGGATGGTTCCCAGACCCAAGGTGGCACCAGTGCCAAGTCGGGCTGTTTTTTTACTACCAAGTGGCTCCTGAAATCTGCCATTCAGAAGCGGGGCAGGTGAGTTTTGTTTGCAAGGGAAAAGGGCCGAGGCTTGTGTTCGGGGGCCTGTGGCTGGGAGTGGCTGGCTGGCTCGTGAAAATCCACGGTACGCAGGATGGCTTCCAGACCCAAGGTGGCACCAGTGCCAAGTCGGGCTGGTTTGATTGTATCGAGAGGCTCCTGCAATCTGCCATCCAGAAGCGGAGCAGGTCAGTTTTTTTTGGCAGGGAAAACAGCCATAGTTTGTGTTTCGGGGCCTGTGGCTGGGAGTGGCCGGCTGGCTCCTGAAATTCCTTGATATGCAGGATGGTTCCCAGACCCAAGGTGGCAACACTGCCAAGTCAGGTTGGTTTGATAGTACCAAGTGGCTCCTGCAATCTGCCATCCAGAAACGGGGCAGGTGAGTTTTGTTTTCCAGTGAAAAGGCCGTGGTTTGTGTTTGGGGGCCTGTGGCCGAGAGTGGCTGGCTGGCTCCTGAAATTCTTTGATATGCAGGATGGTTCCCAGACCTAAGGTGACAGCAGTGCCAAGTCGGGCTGTTTTTTTACTACCAAGTGGCTCCTGAAATCTGCCATTCAGAAGCGGGGCAGGTGAGTTTTGTTTGCAAGGGAAAAGGGCCGAGGCTTGTGTTCGGGGGCCAGCGGCCGAGTGTCGCCGGCTGGCTCCTGAAATTCTATGATATGCAGGATGGTTCCCAGACCCAAGGTGGCAACACTGCCAAGTTGGGCTGGTTTGTTAGTATTAAGTGGCTCCTGCAATCTGCCATCCAGAAGCGGGGCAGGTGAGTTTTGTTTTCCAGGGAAAAGGGCTGAGGTTTGTGTTTGGGGGCCTGTGGCAAGGAGTTGCCGGCTGGCTCCTGGAAATCCACGATACGCAGGATGTTTCCCAGACCCAAGTTGGCACCAGTGCCAAGTCGGGCTGGTTTGATAGTACCAAGTGGCTCCTGCAGTCTGCCATCCAGAAGCGGGGAAGGTTAGTTTTTTTTGCCAGGGAAAAAGGCCGTGGTTTGTGTTTGGGGGCCTGTGGCTGGGAGTGGCCGGCTGGCTTTTGAAATTCTGTGATATGCAGGATAGTTCGCAGACCCAAGGTGGCAGCAGTGCCAAGTCGGGCTGGTATGTTACAACCAAGTGGCTCCTGCCATCTGCGATCCAGATGCGGGGTGGGTGAGTTTTGCTTGTAAGGGAAAAGGGCTGAGGTTTGTGTTTGGGGGCCTATTGCTGGGAGTGGCCGGCTGGCTCCGGAAAATCCACAATGCGCTGGATGGTTCCCAGGCCCAATGTGGCAACACTGCCAAGTCGGGTGGGTTAGATTGTACCTAGTGGCTCCTGCAATCTGCCATCCAGAAGCAGGGAAGGTGAGTTTTTTTTGCCAAGGAATAGGGCCTTCCTTTTTCTTTGGGGGCCTGTGGCCGAGAGTGCCGGCGGGCTCCTGAAATTCATTTATATGCAGGATGGTTCCCAGACCCAATGTAGAAACACTGCCTAGTTGGACAGGTTGGAGAGTACCAAGTGGCTCCTGCAATCTGCCATCCAGATGCGGGGAAGGTGAGTTTTGTTTGCCAGGGAAAATAGCTGAGGTTTGTGTTTTGGGGCCTGTGGCTGGGAGTGGTCGGCTGGCACCTGAAAATCCACGATACACAGTATAGTTCCCAGACCCAGAGGTTCTACCAGTGCCAAGTCGGGCTCGTTTGATAGTACCTAGTGGCTCCTGCAATCTGCCATCCAGAAGTGGGGAAGGTGAGTTTTGTGTGCAAGGCAAAAGGGCCATGGCTTGTGTTTTGGGGCCTGTGGCCGGGAGTGGCCGGCTGGCTCCTGAAAATTCACGATACACACGATGGTTCGCAGACCCAAGGTAGCAACACTGCCAAGTCGGGCTGGTTTGATATTACCACGTGGCTCCTGCAATCTGCCATCCAGAAGCGGGGCAGGTGAGTTTTGTTTGCAAGGGAAAAGGGCCGAGGCTTGTGTTCGGGGGCCTGTGGCTGGGTGTGGCCGGCTGGCTCCTGAAATTCTTTGATATGCAGGATGGTTCCCAGACCCAAGGTGGCACCAGTGCCAAGTCGGGCTGTTTTTTTACTACCAAGTGGCTCCTGAAATCTGCCATTCAGAAGCGGGGCAGGTGAGTTTTGTTTGCAAGGGAAAAGGGCCGAGGCTTGTGTTCGGGGGCCTGTGGCTGGGAGTGGCTGGCTGGCTCGTGAAAATCCACGGTACGCAGGATGGCTTCCAGACCCAAGGTGGCACCAGTGCCAAGTCGGGCTGGTTTGATTGTATCGAGAGGCTCCTGCAATCTGCCATCCAGAAGCGGAGCAGGTCAGTTTTTTTTGGCAGGGAAAACAGCCATAGTTTGTGTTTCGGGGCCTGTGGCTGGGAGTGGCCGGCTGGCTCCTGAAATTCCTTGATATGCAGGATGGTTCCCAGACCCAAGGTGGCAACACTGCCAAGTCAGGTTGGTTTGATAGTACCAAGTGGCTCCTGCAATCTGCCATCCAGAAACGGGGCAGGTGAGTTTTGTTTTCCAGTGAAAAGGCCGTGGTTTGTGTTTGGGGGCCTGTGGCCGAGAGTGGCTGGCTGGCTCCTGAAATTCTTTGATATGCAGGATGGTTCCCAGACCTAAGGTGACAGCAGTGCCAAGTCGGGCTGTTTTTTTACTACCAAGTGGCTCCTGAAATCTGCCATTCAGAAGCGGGGCAGGTGAGTTTTGTTTGCAAGGGAAAAGGGCCGAGGCTTGTGTTCGGGGGCCAGCGGCCGAGTGTCGCCGGCTGGCTCCTGAAATTCTATGATATGCAGGATGGTTCCCAGACCCAAGGTGGCAACACTGCCAAGTTGGGCTGGTTTGTTAGTATTAAGTGGCTCCTGCAATCTGCCATCCAGAAGCGGGGCAGGTGAGTTTTGTTTTCCAGGGAAAAGGGCTGAGGTTTGTGTTTGGGGGCCTGTGGCAAGGAGTTGCCGGCTGGCTCCTGGAAATCCACGATACGCAGGATGTTTCCCAGACCCAAGTTGGCACCAGTGCCAAGTCGGGCTGGTTTGATAGTACCAAGTGGCTCCTGCAGTCTGCCATCCAGAAGCGGGGAAGGTTAGTTTTTTTTGCCAGGGAAAAAGGCCGTGGTTTGTGTTTGGGGGCCTGTGGCTGGGAGTGGCCGGCTGGCTTTTGAAATTCTGTGATATGCAGGATAGTTCGCAGACCCAAGGTGGCAGCAGTGCCAAGTCGGGCTGGTATGTTACAACCAAGTGGCTCCTGCCATCTGCGATCCAGATGCGGGGTGGGTGAGTTTTGCTTGTAAGGGAAAAGGGCTGAGGTTTGTGTTTGGGGGCCTATTGCTGGGAGTGGCCGGCTGGCTCCGGAAAATCCACAATGCGCTGGATGGTTCCCAGGCCCAATGTGGCAACACTGCCAAGTCGGGTGGGTTAGATTGTACCTAGTGGCTCCTGCAATCTGCCATCCAGAAGCAGGGAAGGTGAGTTTTTTTTGCCAAGGAATAGGGCCTTCCTTTTTCTTTGGGGGCCTGTGGCCGAGAGTGCCGGCGGGCTCCTGAAATTCATTTATATGCAGGATGGTTCCCAGACCCAATGTAGAAACACTGCCTAGTTGGACAGGTTGGAGAGTACCAAGTGGCTCCTGCAATCTGCCATCCAGATGCGGGGAAGGTGAGTTTTGTTTGCCAGGGAAAATAGCTGAGGTTTGTGTTTTGGGGCCTGTGGCTGGGAGTGGTCGGCTGGCACCTGAAAATCCACGATACACAGTATAGTTCCCAGACCCAGAGGTTCTACCAGTGCCAAGTCGGGCTCGTTTGATAGTACCTAGTGGCTCCTGCAATCTGCCATCCAGAAGTGGGGAAGGTGAGTTTTGTGTGCAAGGCAAAAGGGCCATGGCTTGTGTTTTGGGGCCTGTGGCCGGGAGTGGCCGGCTGGCTCCTGAAAATTCACGATACACACGATGGTTCGCAGACCCAAGGTAGCAACACTGCCAAGTCGGGCTGGTTTGATATTACCACGTGGCTCCTGCAATCTGCCATCCAGAAGCGGGGCAGGTGAGTTTTGTTTGCAAGGGAAAAGGGCCGAGGCTTGTGTTCGGGGGCCTGTGGCTGGGTGTGGCCGGCTGGCTCCTGAAATTCTTTGATATGCAGGATGGTTCCCAGACCCAAGGTGGCACCAGTGCCAAGTCGGGCTGTTTTTTTACTACCAAGTGGCTCCTGAAATCTGCCATTCAGAAGCGGGGCAGGTGAGTTTTGTTTGCAAGGGAAAAGGGCCGAGGCTTGTGTTCGGGGGCCTGTGGCTGGGAGTGGCTGGCTGGCTCGTGAAAATCCACGGTACGCAGGATGGCTTCCAGACCCAAGGTGGCACCAGTGCCAAGTCGGGCTGGTTTGATTGTATCGAGAGGCTCCTGCAATCTGCCATCCAGAAGCGGAGCAGGTCAGTTTTTTTTGGCAGGGAAAACAGCCATAGTTTGTGTTTCGGGGCCTGTGGCTGGGAGTGGCCGGCTGGCTCCTGAAATTCCTTGATATGCAGGATGGTTCCCAGACCCAAGGTGGCAACACTGCCAAGTCAGGTTGGTTTGATAGTACCAAGTGGCTCCTGCAATCTGCCATCCAGAAACGGGGCAGGTGAGTTTTGTTTTCCAGTGAAAAGGCCGTGGTTTGTGTTTGGGGGCCTGTGGCCGAGAGTGGCTGGCTGGCTCCTGAAATTCTTTGATATGCAGGATGGTTCCCAGACCTAAGGTGACAGCAGTGCCAAGTCGGGCTGTTTTTTTACTACCAAGTGGCTCCTGAAATCTGCCATTCAGAAGCGGGGCAGGTGAGTTTTGTTTGCAAGGGAAAAGGGCCGAGGCTTGTGTTCGGGGGCCAGCGGCCGAGTGTCGCCGGCTGGCTCCTGAAATTCTATGATATGCAGGATGGTTCCCAGACCCAAGGTGGCAACACTGCCAAGTTGGGCTGGTTTGTTAGTATTAAGTGGCTCCTGCAATCTGCCATCCAGAAGCGGGGCAGGTGAGTTTTGTTTTCCAGGGAAAAGGGCTGAGGTTTGTGTTTGGGGGCCTGTGGCAAGGAGTTGCCGGCTGGCTCCTGGAAATCCACGATACGCAGGATGTTTCCCAGACCCAAGTTGGCACCAGTGCCAAGTCGGGCTGGTTTGATAGTACCAAGTGGCTCCTGCAGTCTGCCATCCAGAAGCGGGGAAGGTTAGTTTTTTTTGCCAGGGAAAAAGGCCGTGGTTTGTGTTTGGGGGCCTGTGGCTGGGAGTGGCCGGCTGGCTTTTGAAATTCTGTGATATGCAGGATAGTTCGCAGACCCAAGGTGGCAGCAGTGCCAAGTCGGGCTGGTATGTTACAACCAAGTGGCTCCTGCCATCTGCGATCCAGATGCGGGGTGGGTGAGTTTTGCTTGTAAGGGAAAAGGGCTGAGGTTTGTGTTTGGGGGCCTATTGCTGGGAGTGGCCGGCTGGCTCCGGAAAATCCACAATGCGCTGGATGGTTCCCAGGCCCAATGTGGCAACACTGCCAAGTCGGGTGGGTTAGATTGTACCTAGTGGCTCCTGCAATCTGCCATCCAGAAGCAGGGAAGGTGAGTTTTTTTTGCCAAGGAATAGGGCCTTCCTTTTTCTTTGGGGGCCTGTGGCCGAGAGTGCCGGCGGGCTCCTGAAATTCATTTATATGCAGGATGGTTCCCAGACCCAATGTAGAAACACTGCCTAGTTGGACAGGTTGGAGAGTACCAAGTGGCTCCTGCAATCTGCCATCCAGATGCGGGGAAGGTGAGTTTTGTTTGCCAGGGAAAATAGCTGAGGTTTGTGTTTTGGGGCCTGTGGCTGGGAGTGGTCGGCTGGCACCTGAAAATCCACGATACACAGTATAGTTCCCAGACCCAGAGGTTCTACCAGTGCCAAGTCGGGCTCGTTTGATAGTACCTAGTGGCTCCTGCAATCTGCCATCCAGAAGTGGGGAAGGTGAGTTTTGTGTGCAAGGCAAAAGGGCCATGGCTTGTGTTTTGGGGCCTGTGGCCGGGAGTGGCCGGCTGGCTCCTGAAAATTCACGATACACACGATGGTTCGCAGACCCAAGGTAGCAACACTGCCAAGTCGGGCTGGTTTGATATTACCACGTGGCTCCTGCAATCTGCCATCCAGAAGCGGGGCAGGTGAGTTTTGTTTGCAAGGGAAAAGGGCCGAGGCTTGTGTTCGGGGGCCTGTGGCTGGGTGTGGCCGGCTGGCTCCTGAAATTCTTTGATATGCAGGATGGTTCCCAGACCCAAGGTGGCACCAGTGCCAAGTCGGGCTGTTTTTTTACTACCAAGTGGCTCCTGAAATCTGCCATTCAGAAGCGGGGCAGGTGAGTTTTGTTTGCAAGGGAAAAGGGCCGAGGCTTGTGTTCGGGGGCCTGTGGCTGGGAGTGGCTGGCTGGCTCGTGAAAATCCACGGTACGCAGGATGGCTTCCAGACCCAAGGTGGCACCAGTGCCAAGTCGGGCTGGTTTGATTGTATCGAGAGGCTCCTGCAATCTGCCATCCAGAAGCGGAGCAGGTCAGTTTTTTTTGGCAGGGAAAACAGCCATAGTTTGTGTTTCGGGGCCTGTGGCTGGGAGTGGCCGGCTGGCTCCTGAAATTCCTTGATATGCAGGATGGTTCCCAGACCCAAGGTGGCAACACTGCCAAGTCAGGTTGGTTTGATAGTACCAAGTGGCTCCTGCAATCTGCCATCCAGAAACGGGGCAGGTGAGTTTTGTTTTCCAGTGAAAAGGCCGTGGTTTGTGTTTGGGGGCCTGTGGCCGAGAGTGGCTGGCTGGCTCCTGAAATTCTTTGATATGCAGGATGGTTCCCAGACCTAAGGTGACAGCAGTGCCAAGTCGGGCTGTTTTTTTACTACCAAGTGGCTCCTGAAATCTGCCATTCAGAAGCGGGGCAGGTGAGTTTTGTTTGCAAGGGAAAAGGGCCGAGGCTTGTGTTCGGGGGCCAGCGGCCGAGTGTCGCCGGCTGGCTCCTGAAATTCTATGATATGCAGGATGGTTCCCAGACCCAAGGTGGCAACACTGCCAAGTTGGGCTGGTTTGTTAGTATTAAGTGGCTCCTGCAATCTGCCATCCAGAAGCGGGGCAGGTGAGTTTTGTTTTCCAGGGAAAAGGGCTGAGGTTTGTGTTTGGGGGCCTGTGGCAAGGAGTTGCCGGCTGGCTCCTGGAAATCCACGATACGCAGGATGTTTCCCAGACCCAAGTTGGCACCAGTGCCAAGTCGGGCTGGTTTGATAGTACCAAGTGGCTCCTGCAGTCTGCCATCCAGAAGCGGGGAAGGTTAGTTTTTTTTGCCAGGGAAAAAGGCCGTGGTTTGTGTTTGGGGGCCTGTGGCTGGGAGTGGCCGGCTGGCTTTTGAAATTCTGTGATATGCAGGATAGTTCCCAGACCCAAGCTGGCACCAGTGCCAAGTCGGGATGGTGGCTCCTGCAATCTGCCAGCCAGAAGCGGGGCACTTTGTCTCCCAGAGGAACTGGGCTCCCGGACCATCCTTGTATCGCTTAATAATAAGGCCAAGATCGAGGCTTTATTATATTTTCGCTCAGTTAGTTAGTTAGTGACTTAGCTCAGTTAGCTCATGGCCGTCTCCGCAGGCTACCCTTTCGCAAGCTTGGTGATTGCCAGGTCTTTAGTGACTATCAGCTCTCTTAGGATCTCAGCTCTTTGGTTGCTTGCTAGGGTGCCCTTGGCTGAAGCTGAAGCAGACACGAGAGAGGGGAAGAAGTCCTAATGTTCCACAGCAATGGTTTATTGGGGAGACTGTGAAGAGTTCAGCAACAGCTCTTCTTCTGTCGAATTGGTGAAACAGCTCCTTTTTATAGGGTATAGGGGGATTCAAACTTGTCCAATAGTAAGGGTTAGGGAGAATGGCCTATGAGGTTACAAAGATAAGGCTAAGGGGCGGGGGGTCAGAGACGGGAGCTTATTCTGCTGTCTCATCATGACTCAGCAGTTCCTACCATTAAGTCTCAATCTTCCATGGAGCTCTCCCAAGCTCTATGGAGTCTGCTACAGGCAACGACCACCTGGAAGGATTATGAGATTTCTGATCTCAGCTTATTGATATTTGCTGATTTGGACTAACCAAGCACATTGCAAAATTCTTTGTAAGCTTAAAAACAGTATATATACTTTACCGAACTTGTAAGTGCTGTGTGCCATGACTGGAGCAGTGACACCCCGGCCACCCAGTGCTGCTTGCTTGCTTGCTTGCTTTAAAATAAAAGATTTAGGAATAAAATTCGGATTGACTACTGAAATTTTATATCAGGGCTTGCAGCTGGGTCCACTGCTTCAGTGCCTCCAGCCAGCCCACCATCTCCACTTCCTGCAGGCTCTCCCACCCGCCCCAGGATGTGGACAGTGACAATGACTTGGGGAGAGGGGAAACTCAGGGGAGAGTCGGGTGGTTGTTCCAGCTTCTAAGAAAAATAATAATTACAGACTAACCAAAATATAAAATCCTTAATCTCACTAACAAAGAAAAACATAAACAGCTAACACATACTAAAAGAAATTCTACCATACAATCAGCTACCAATAAACACATTACACTCTTCACTAACAATTCTATCACATCATAAAAATAAACAAAAAATAAAAATTTTCTATATAAATACCCATATCCTCAAAATAAAATAAAAATAAAATAAAACACCAAAACAATCAACAAATAAATCAAACTGCAAAAATAAAAAAAATTCAAAAATAAACTTAAAATAGCAACACAAAAAAGAACATTATTCCTAACTAAATGAACTCATAACACCTCATATCATCAAAATAAGAATACTACCTATAAATAAACAGAAAACCATAAAATAAGTTTAACCATAAACAATATTTCCCACATTATCCATAACTATAAAATATATACTATAATCAAACAAACCAAACAACAAAACCTCTTTAATATAATAAATAATAATCCAAATATAAATAAAAATATACCTAACAAATAAATTACATCACACTACCCCAAATACACCAAAATAAACACAATATACACACAATAATAACCACCACTAAATAATTAAAAACCTTCCCTATATCTCATACTACAACGCATAACACCACCCTAAACCTTAAAAAACAAATCTTATAAAAACATAATATGCCTAAAAGATATTAAATCAAACAACAAATTTTAGTTTCAAAAACAACCTTATCAACACCTAAACTAAAAATAAAACATTACATAAATATACCATATCCCCTACTGTACAATAACTACGAACAAAATATGAAGGAAAAAAATACAGGGAACTATTAAAAACTACCTTTAAAAACATTAAATAAAAAATCTTTCAAGACTGTTATTAATATGGCATAAATGTTTGAAAAAGATTGTCTTAACCCATTCAAATACTTGCTGCTAGTATATTGACTATATAATGTGAATTCGCTGATTTTTGTGATAAGAATTATTTATAAGGTATTGTTATAGTATTTACAGCTGACTTTTATATGTTTTACTATCTCTTTATGTGATCACTTACATGACATGTGTCTCTTCAGGATCCTGCTTTGTCTTCTAACTGCTTATAGATCTTCTTTATCCAGACTACCAGTCTCATGGCTTTTTTCGATTATTATTACAGAAGCACTCCAGCAAATCAAAAATAATGTCTAACAAAAGCCACCTAATTAATTAACACCTAAAACTCTACCAACCAAATAAACCCTACCCAATCTAAAACCTCTACATATAATAAACAGAAACAAAATCCCGATAATACATATTAAAATTTATTAAGGAAAATAAACAAAACCAAACCAAACAAACAAAAAACCCCAGTTTTAATCAGTTCTACCTCGAATGTAAGCAAACCCATCCATAAAATTATCTTTATTCAAAAACCAAATTACACATAATAAATAATAATAAAAAAAAAAGGTGCCATTTACAGATTCTATTTAGACTCTGAATGATGCCCAGAAATTGCTGGTTGCCAACCCCTTGTTGCGTTCCTATTTGGGACTAACCACGACACAATTGCCCCCACAGGCTATTTCTGCTCATCAGGCTTGTCGAGTAGATCCCTCCATTGATATCACGGTTTTCATTACCAATCCAGATTTTCTTCCTACAGATATCACTGGCCAATGGAGTGACAAATGGTCTGATCCCTTGCACATTTTGGAATGGGTCTTCTTGCCCCATCAACTGAAAAAGCACCCATGTTGTTTGAATTGATTGCTCATTTGATAATCAAATGCTGTCAACAGTGTTTGCAATTAATGGCAGCTGATCCCACAAAAATTATTCTTCCAATAGAGCAGGAAGTCTTTGAATGGAGCTTCATTAACAGTGTTCCTTTGCAAAGTGCGCTGCAGAACTTTTCAGGGCAGATTGCCTATCATCTGCCCAGTCATAAGTTATTGCAGTTGGCAAAATCAACCAATCTGTCTTTGCAGCCAAAAAATAGTCGGGTGCCGGTGCAGGGACCCACTGTCTTCCCTGATGGCTCAGGAAAAACAGGGAAAGCCATTGTTACTTGGAAGGATGAATCTGGGTGGCAAGTGCTTGAAGGCCATGAGTCAGGCTCGGCCCAATTGGCTGAATTAAAGGCTGTTGCCATGGCATTCCAGAAATTTTCTCAGGTGCCTCTGAACTTGGTCACTGATTCTGCCTATGTTGCAGACATAACCAAACGTTTGGATTGTTCACTTCTGAAAAAAGTCAATAATGCAGTTTTGTTTCAGTTATTGAAAACTTTGTGGTGTGTAATTCAGACACAAGTTCATACATATTACATCCTGCACATTTGGAGTCACATCAATTTACCAGGTTTCATAACAGAAGGTAATGCCAGGGCTGACAGGTTGGCTAATCTTGTGTGGGTAGTGCCTCAGCCTGACAAGATTGCGCAAGCCAAAGTGTCGCATGATTTTTTCTATCAAAGTGCACATATCCTGCAGAAACAATTTCACTTGACACCAACTGAGGCTCGTGACATTGTCAGTTCTTGTGCTGACTGTCATGGACTTGCTGCACCTTTACCAGCAGAGGTGTACCCCAGAGGCCTAAAAGCCTTACAGCTTTGGCAAACAGATGTCACTCATATTGCTGAATTTGGCTGACATAAGTATGTGCACGTGTCTATTGACACCTTCTTGTGTGCTATGATGGCATCTGCTCATACTGGAGAAAAGGGTCACGACATGATTGCCCATTGGAGGATGGCTTTGGTGATTATGGGTATACCTTCTTCTGTGAAAACTGACAATGGCCCCGTCTATGTCTTGCAGAAGACGTGGCAGGTTTTGCGCTTATGGGGAGTCTCACATAAACTCGGTTTTCTGCATTCTCCAGTTGGTCAAGCTATAGTTGAACATGCTCATGGTACTTTAAAGTGTGTTCTGGAAAAACAAAAAAGGAGAATGCCTGGAGAAACTCCGCACAGCCGATTGGAAAAAGCTCTATATACAATCAATCATCTTTCAGTGTCACAAAACTCAAACAATCCTGTAATTTTAAATAACTTTTTCTCATTGCAGTCTTCAGGGGAGACGCACCTGCCTGGTGCTAAAGTCTGGATACAGGACCTAATCACTAATAAGTGGGACAGCCCGTACAAGCTTATCGCTTGGGGTTGCCAGTATGCATGCGTTTCCACAGATACTGGGGTATGGTGGATACCTGTAGCGTGTGTTTGCCCTGACTTGTGATACTGAAACCAGAATGTGGCCAACAGGCAACCTTCGAACGATGACCAAGATGCTGATCATCAATCAGATGGTCCCTCTATGAGTAGGGAATGAGCATTCTATAGTTTTCTTTGTTTCTGTAAAAGGGTTGTTGACAAGTTAGACTGCCAGTTCTTTGAGCAGACTAACGATGTTTTGTTACTGTATTAGAATTAGTAAGGATTTCTTGTAAGAAGGAACAACAAGATTTGATGTTGGTAAAAGGATGTGATTGTAAAGAATTCAATGGTACGTGTTGGAGAATCTCCCTGACCATTCTAAGTCAGCATCTGATTGAGGTTCTGATTGATAACCAGCACATTGCAAAAGGGACCTCTTGAGCTGTGTTTGTTCTCCTTCCTGCAAGGGGCCCCAGAGAGGATTACAAATACCGCCTTCTGCTTTAAACAAAAAAGGAGGACCTGTGGATGCTGACAGAGAGAAACAGACAACTTTCCCAGGCATTGTCCTAGGAAAGTTGTGAGAATGCTCAGAGAAAGAATTAAAACAATTTTTATCCTAATCTCTGCACCTGATGTTTGTGAACATGTGGAATGTTTGTACATGATGTTTATGGAAAGATATTTACAAAAATGTGTTGGTCCTAATTAACCAATGGTGTGAGGGGTGTTGCTTAAGGACCAATCAGGTTCTGGGTGAACAATCCTGTTTATAAATATGTGAAGTTCCTAATAAATCTTGCTTCATGTCTTCTGAGCATTGGAGTCAGTGTTGCCTTCCTTCAGCCTTTCCTAACTCAATGGTGACAAAAATCTCCCATAATGCTGAGTGATTCCTGTTCCTCTTGTATTCTAGTATCATCAATACCTACCATGATCTTTCTGTAGACAGCCATGACATTATCATCATCAAAGGGAAGAAAGCCACACAGCAGAGCATTCAGCAATAATCCCATACTCCAAATATCTGCCTAAATAATTAAAGTGAGAGTTCACAAACCTCATCTGTCTAAAATGGCTTAGAGACTGATCACATTGTCTCCTTTTGGCAAAGCCCACATGCAACTTGTGGAAAGTAGGTTCCTTAACTCTGGATAGAACTCTTATAGTCCAAGTGAAAGCCCGCAATTTTCAATTCACTGAAACCAGAGTACTAGTAAAACCATTACCCTTTTCCTTAGGTTGCCAAATTACTGCATTACTTTCAACCTACAAGGATTTCACTGACAAAAAGGAAATCAAACTCCATATGAAGGGATTTTATACTCAAAAGTATTCGTGATTATGACAGCTGTCAGTACAGTTGCTATCAGCTTTAAAGCTCCACTGTTTCTTCTCTGCATAAACATGACAAGGTCTATGTGCCTCATACTGCAACTCCCACTTCAATCATAAAGATAAAGGAGGTTTGAGAAGCACTGACTTTGTGGAAAACAAAAAGAAAGCAAGACTTAGAGGTCAGGGACAGTGGTGCAAAGGAGGTAAAGGAAAAAAGACTGACTCCATCCAACAGCAGAGTCAACAGCAGAGACTGTTAGGAAGTTTGAGGAGATTGAAATTGCAGCATTTTGAATGGATTGACAAGTGCATGTAGCAGACCCCAATGTTCTAGACATGGATTCAAAGCTGGATAAATGCCACAGTTTTTGTTCTCTTTAATTTTACTACACTGCACAGTACAAAGAGTGAGTTTTCATAAAAGATTTCAAAGGCAAAGTGCACAAGATACTGAGACTGCACAGAAATTTGCAATAAGACTTGGATAATTAACAGAACAAATTGCTGCTTGGAATGATGTGGTAGAAGGCAGTTATTTTTTGTAGTGCAACACCTGGGGACAGTGAAGGATTAGTCAGATGAAGAAGCCAGGTGCAGAACCTGTGGTCAGGGGCTATTCCAGGCTGTGACTGCTCTCAGCCACACAGCTTCTGAGAGCCACTGAGGCAATGTGACATTGAAGAAAGACACCAAGGGAGTATATCTGAATCTCACCACCTTTAAATACATGGTGCACAGGGAAAAAAACACCCTAACCTACAATTGTATCACCTACCTCTGAGACAATGTATGCTTTACCCTGAATCAGATCTGGTGCTGCATAAGCTGGGCTTCCACAGCAGGTGTTCAGATGGTAATCAAGGCCACCCCAGAACAAGACAAAACTGATGACAAAGAAGCAGTGGCTCTAACACGAATGGTGTCTTCTAGCAACAACATATTAGTGGCTGCAGAAGCTTCATTTTCCAATGCTGTGTATATATGGTCACCTAACATTTTGTGACGGTGTTCACAGGGATTTTCAGGTGAGGGAAGAGATGAGAATGTTGACTCCATGTTCAGAAGGCTTGATTTATTATTTTATGATATATATTACATTAAAACTATACTAAAAAGATCAGAAGGAAAAGTTTCATCTCAGAAGGCTGGCTAAGCTAAGAATAGAAAGGAATAAATAATAAAGGTTAGTGTCTCGGACAGAGAGTCCAAGCTAACTCGGCTGTGATTGGCCATTAATATAAACATCCAACATGGGCCAATCACAGATGCACCTGTTGCATTCCACAGCAGCAGATAACCATTGTTTACATTATGTTTCTGAGGCCTCTCAGCTTCTCAGAAGGAAAAATCCTAAAGAAGGATTTTTAATGAAAATATGCCTGTGACAACATTTTGTTTTGGTCTAATATATGGCTTCATCAAGCAAAAATTGTCCAAGACCAGGAGAATTCTATAAATGGTCAGATCCTAAATGAGCCTTAATTGGTCTTATCCTAGGGCAAGCTATTACAGATCCAGAGCTCAGCTCCCAGGGGGACTGAGTGCCAGAGGCCAGCTCGCTCAGACCAAGGCCGTGTGTCAGCCCCTAGCAAGCAGGGAATATTCAGCTCTTAGTGATTAGCCAGCTCTTATGATTTCAGCTTTGCTTGCTAGGTAGCTTTCCTTTGGCTAGAGGCTCCAGCAGACGGTAGAGAGAGGAGAAGGAGAAGACGCCGGATGTTCCACGAGTATGGCTTTATTGGAGGGGTCCATGAAGGGTCTCAGCTCTTCTTCTTCCGAGTTAGTAGGGGTACAGTATGCTACTTTTATACCCTTGGCCCAGTTCCCATCTTGGCCAATGGCAAAAGGTTAGAGGGACCATAAGCGACCAATAGTAGGGTTAACAAGATATTGCCTTACATGGCTATAGGGATAGGTTATAGGGCAGATGTCCCTGGAGTCAGGAAGCTTCTTTGCTGCTGTATTAGCATTTCTATTATTCAGATTCTCCATGGGGCCCTGGCTAAAGTTGTGGGTTTCACTACAAGATCCCAAGCTGCTCCTTCACATGTTATCCCAGCAGCCTTTTCTGCAGCTCCTCCTGTGATAGGAATACTTCCCTTTGTGACCAGAAACAAAACAGATGGAACTTGGAAATCAGTAATCCAAGAGCTACTGGGCATGAGGCTGGTTGGATATTTGTATCAATATTTAAGGCAATAACTTCATGAAGAGCCACTAAAATGCTTCTTTATTAAAAAAAGTGTTATTCCTTAACCTGGGCTTTGTTCTAAGCAGATCAGAGTGAGATGACATTGTACCACCAAGATGGTGGTCTAATACTGCTGATTTCCTGCAAGGTGCTTTGACTTGACTCAGCTAAAACAATCTGAGGACTTTGGATCAGTAAGATCTTCTTTCCATTGAATTCCTTCTTCCCAACACCCATCACATATGTGAAGATGACAAACAGAGCAGCAATGTAGAAACCAACTTTAAACTTGTTAAACAACTCAGTACAACCATGTGGATCTAGAGGCTTTGTAAAGGTAAGGGGAATCTATGTGATTTGCTCCACAATCTCCACACATAGACAAATTCTATGAAAATTATTGGGGGCAAAAGGACACCAACATATGCTCTACAGTACAAACTTTTGTGGGAGTAGATACTGTACACACAAGGCAATCTGTGCCTTATATTGGGATGAAAGATGAAGTGTAAGAGGAGAAAAATTTATATTCTGTGCAGAAAATGTAAAACTGTCCCACACTGCTAAGGCCCTACCAAGCAATTAGCAGTGGGACAACTACACCAACAGCTCGAATTCAGGGCAAGGCTCTGCACTGCACCCTGAAGTCACGCCTGAAATTTTTATGTGTGCACTGTAGCTGATTATGCTCTGCTATGAGAGCAACTGACACCTTCACCTTTGGTTTTGCACAAAGTCCAAAGTCTATTGTCAGATTGAAAGCCTTGTGGGGGTCCGGTTAGGCTAGCTCTGGACCCCAGCTTCACCGACAAGGACAAAAGCAAAAGATGAGAGGTGCTCTTCTTCTCGGGACAAACGTCCCACAACTTTATTGTGGAACATCTCCAGGGAAAGAGAGGGTCCAGGAAAGAGATCGGGGATCTCGTGGCAGGCAATTTTAAACCTGGGGGGAGGGGGGCAGAGGAGAGGGAACACAGCCAATGGGATACAACTGATGGGAGGGGCGAAGGGAAGGAAGTAACCCAGGGGAAGACCACCACCACAGGACTTTGGGGGAGAGGGGGGGGGGGGATGAAACAAAACATGTGATACAACATAAACTATTCAGTGCAAAATAACAAAACCACCCGGTGCAAAATAATAACTAAAGAAACTACTTAGTGCAATACAACAGTCTATCAGCTTCAGATTACGTTCCTCGTCAATCAGCAAATTTTCCTAGTAAAAGAGAAACTTATAATGAATTCTTACATAACGCCAGGTATCCAAGAAACCACATTTTCTTTCACCTTATTTCTTCTTGCCATTACCAGCCATAATTTACCTGAAGCTCTCCTCTGGAGATTTTGACCTGTTGCTAATGAATATATCCTATATTCCAGATGGGAATACAAGCTCCTACCTGCTCAGAAAGGCCTAGGGGGCTGCTAGACAGAAAGCAAAAACTGAGACAGCAGCTTGCCCTGGTAGAAAAGGCAGCCAGTGATATCCCAGATGGTGTGAAAAGAAGCAGAGTTGGCAAAGTGGGGGAAGCCACTTGCCCTCTCTTCACCACAGTGAGAACAGCACATTCAGTTTCTGCCCACCCTCTAGCACAGGAAAGATACCAAACTGAGGTAAACTTTGTGGATGGACACCAGCCTGTCCAAGGTGCTGGAGCACTTGTTCCATGAGAAGACGCTGAGGGAGAGATGGTTTTCAGCCTGTAGGTGACAAAGCTTCAGTGGAGACCTCATGGCAGCCTTTTCATTCCTACAAAGGGGGCATAGAGACAGCACCAGACCCTCCACAGAAGCACATGGTGGGATGATGACAGTCAACAAGCATCAGGAGACATTCAGACTGGTACTAAGAAAAAGTCTTTCTCATAAAAAGGAAGTGAAGACCCTAACAGGTTTCCCAGCAACATTATGGTGCGCCATCCTAGGGACAAGTCCAAGATGTGACTGGATGAAGAAGTTTGGTCTGACATTGTTTTAAACAGGAGATAAAAGCAGAAGCCACTAGAAGTCAATTCCCAACCAAGTTATCTCACAGTCCTATGAATCCATCAGGTCTCCAGCTACAATCCAAATCCTTCCAAGAGGGACACAGAAGGCTTTGCTTGGAGTGAAGCTCTTTGGAAACAAGGATTTCATGAGCTGTCAAGTAAAATGCTTGTACCCTAAGAATTTGCTTTTCTCAGTTATCATTTTCTCTGGACATGCAAACTTCTAACCCCTTCTAGGAGAAATGGTCTCAAGGCTTCCATTCCCAAAGCCCATGCTTAATTCTTGTGGTGACAGCAAAGCAACAGGATCAGTCTTGTGGCACATCCCTCCCCAGTCCTCACTTGTTGACATTGTGGGAGTCACATTTTCCTTTGATTTTTAGAACAGAACAGTTTGCACAATAGAGAGGAACCATAAAATCTCTCCCAGGGTACATGCTGGAATAAAGGGCATCGCAAAAATGCCTAACCAACAGTCAAAATCAAATCTGTGTCTGCTCCACTCTCAACTGGAGTGCACTATTCTGCTTCTCTTCCAGAGGAAACTCCTTCCTCAGATACAGCTACATCCAGCTCAGTTGAGGAACAAAGCAATAAGTAGAAATAACACTCTTTCAGCAAATGTTAACTAAAGAGCTCTAAGCACAGGAGAACAGAGAAGACAACTCACACCGGCTCCATTCAGAGAAATAAAAGTGGGTGTCATGGTTCAGGGCAAATTTTGGACAGACCCCCACAAAGGGGCTCCTCTAGGAAAGCAGATTCAATCGACCCCTCCCCCCAGCCAGTCCGGGAGAAAATACCTCCTTGGAGAAAAGAGGAAAAAACCTGTTTATTAAGCAATAAAACCCCTTGCTGCTCCAAAAGAGATGACAAACTCAGAAAAGTCCCCTCTCCGGGTTGTAGCTTGGATCACTCAATCTCTTGTCAGTCCCTCTGGTGCTGGAAATGTCACAGCCCAGGCCTGGCCCAGTGGGCCACAGGTGCGAGCTGCCAGTGCTCCCCTGGGTGTTCAGTCCAGAGCAGGTTTAAACAGGTCCAAGGAAAAAAACCACAGTCCGGGGAACTTCTTTGCCTCATCTAGCTAAACTAACTAAAAGCAAAGGAGAGCTCTGTTCCCCTGGGTGTCCATCTGCAGACAACACAGTTCAGGAGCAGTGTAGTAGGCACAGGGCCTGCTAGGGCCCCGTGGAGGGCAGAGGCCTAAAACTAGGAAATGCCAAGTCATGGCAAGCCCCTGTCTTCCGCCTTTCGTACACCTGCTTATCTCTCTGTAAGCACATGGGTCATTTCTCCTTAACCCCTGCTATTGGAATATTTCTGATCCCCCTATACCCTATATAATGGGCTATGTTAGCCCGGTTCAGGAGAAGAGCTGTGGCTGGAACCCTTCACAGACCATCCAATAAAGACATTGATGCAGAACATCAGAACGGCCTTCTCCTCTCTTGCCCTATGTCTGCCTGCCTGCGGCACTGTTGTATTGCACTAAATAGTTTATATAGTTGTTGTTTTGCAATGGGTGATTTGAAATTTGCACTGAGTATGTTATGTCATGTAGATTGTTATTTCCCTTCTCCCATCACATGGTCTCTCCCTTATCCACTCCTGTGCCCTATACCCCCTGGTGGTATAGCCCCTGGTTACCCCTCCCCTTGCCCCTCCTCAATGGTACCCCACTGGCTGAGGTCCTCTTCCCCCATCCCCATTCTCTCAGGTATAAAAGTTTCCTGCAAGAAGGCAACGCCCTCCCTTTCCTACCTGGGAGGTCGCCAGTGTCTGAGGTGTCCCTTCCCAAGCTAATAAACAGGACACTCGTTCTCACGTGGAGAAGAGCGTTCTCACTTGGAGAAGAGCGTTTCTCATCTTTTGCTTTTGTCCATGTAAGACCGTTTGGGCCAGGGTCCATAGCTAGCCAGAGTGGACTCAAACAACAGCCCGAGAGATACGGAAGATACGGATCTTACACGGCACATTGCAAGCTAAGAGCTGGAATCACAAAGAGCTGATAATCACTAAAAGAGCTGATATCCCTTAAGCTTGCTAAGGTTGCCAGCGGCTAAGAGCTGCTTGGGTTTTTGGGCAGTCTGTCCCTATTAAGGGCTGAGCTATCCGGCCCATGCAGCCTGCTCGGGGGCAAATCTGCACCCAGCAGGAGACCGAATTACATGGCGCACCGAACAGAAGGAAACAACTCAAGAGCAGCATTTCTTTGAAATTGTAACTGCCTTTCGGAATGCTGCGGCCCTTGTGGAGAGAGCCTTCGTTTTAGCAGGACTTCTCTGCAGGGGTGTCAGATCGACCCTCAGAAACTGACATCTAAACGAAATTGTTCGAGGAGACTGACAAGGCAGACCACCTCCAGCAGACCTCGGACCGGCACGGCTGAAGAAGAGTAAGTTTTAAAACAGCCTCTATTGCGTGCTTTTTTCTTTGGGTCCTTCTCCTTTTTTTGGGTTTTTTTTTTCTTTTTTTTTTGTCTTGTTTTGTCTGCTGGAAGGGACGGGAAAAAATGGGATCAAATCTTAGTACACTGAAACGATCCCAGAACGAGAGAGATTTATGTTTACTAATCCTAGAAATCTATCTTCTAACAACTTTTCTTTCTCTCGAGGTAAACTCTCAAATACTAACCTAAAAAAATTTATAAAATGAATTCTTTCTCAGTTTCCAGATACTAACACAGACATTATCACTAAAGATTTCTTTTGGGAGAAAGTTGGGATGGCAATATATAATTTGCAAACTAACCAAGATTTTTCAGTAACTCAATATATGCCTCTGTTTCACATTATAACTAAGACCGTAGAGAAAGCTAACAGAGATAGCTCGCACATCCTAAAGCATTTCGCAACAGGCACAGACTATCTCCCATCAAATGCTAATCATGCTGATAATGATCCTTCTCTGGAATGCAGCCCCCTGATCTCGGGTTCTCTGGGTCTTAGCGCTGCCGCCGCTGGCCCAGCCCCTCTCCCTGCAAAGCTTGCATCGTCGTCGTCCCCCCCCCCTCCGTGCCTGCGGGGTCTGCGCCGTCATTCCTTCCCCCGCCCATCCCCCCGGATGCCGCCAACACGAATTCCGCGGCATCCAGTATCTTATCTGTGAGCTCAACCATGACCTTTTCTGCCTGCTCCTGTCCCCCACCCCTCCTGCCCCCCCCACCCCTATCGCCACTTCCCCCGTACCGGCTGTAGCCCCTCCCGTTGTGTCTCTGCCTGCTTCTGCCACAGTGTCATGGTTTGGGCCTGGCACAGAGCCAGTGCCCCCATGAGTATACCTTCTCCCTGGTGTCTGCTGTGAGATGTGACCAGGAATAAGCAAAGCAGGTTCCAGCTTAAACATAAAGGAAACTTTATTACCTAAACTACAAGAAAAGAAAGAAAAAAAACTATAAGAGAAAAAATTGAAAACCTTACAAAAAACACTTTCTTCCTCCCCACCACCAACATTTCCCAATCTGATACATTCCCCCAAATCACCAACTGCCCAGTCTGGCACCACCCTTTGGAATACTCAAACTTCAGGCCATGAAGAGGAGAGGAGTCTTTCTTGCACCATAGACTTCCCCTGGAAACACGCTGAAACCTCGTGTGCTTCCATGTCACTCGGCACCGCTCGGAAAAAGTCCTTTTGCCGCTTGTGACATCTTCCTTCCATGCCCAGTGCTCTCACCACTGTGCATGGACCAGAGCTGCTTTTAGGGTTGTCTTTTAAGGATGCCTTGTCTCACTCCAAAAAGGCACAGTCTCTGCTTTGGGACATCTGTCCCCCCCATTTTTTTCCAAACCCCTGGGGCCGAGGGGTCCCCACAATGAACCCTCCTGGTTCTGAGGCACTGCCTCCCCCTAAGTGCAGTCTCTGTGTCACAGGAATAAAACTGAGTCTATGGCTACACAAGAAAAGTCCAGCCAAAAGGCCACTCCAATCATCTCTCCCCACTCAGCCAGGCTTCTTCACATCCTTCGGGCCAGGTCCTTGTTATCTTATCGCTTATCTCCCTTCGTATTCAGCTCCGAGGAGTGTTATGAACAAAAATTCGGGTAATATTTTTTTTGAGAGAAAAAGTTACAAAAAAGCAGCCAGACCACGAGTAGCTGCTGAAGTTCTTCGTGTTTTGTTATTGTAATCACGAGTCCTTGTGGCTAATCGCTCCTTTTGTATCAGCAGAGCCTCGCCCGAGGCTAAGTTGTACCTTTCCCAGAAGGGTGGGAACCTTCCCGAACAGTAGAAGAGACCTGAGAAGGTGGGGGGGGCTATGCAAAGTGACTCCAAGACCACAATGCAGCATGGGTCCCCCGGTGTACAGAGAAGACCCCAAAACGACGAGCCACCTAAGAGTTGAGAGACTGGAGTGATGTCTGGACGTGAGGAGCCGAATGCTGAGCCTGCAGAGATGCAGAACACCTTCAGAGCCTCTCGCCCTGACCAAGAGAGACGACCCCGGCGGTGAGACCAGGCCGACTGAGCCGGCAAAAGTACCATCTGACGGGATCAGCAGGCCCTAAAGGCTCCCACGAGGACGTGATCCCCAGCTCTGCCCCTAGTGGACAGAGCTGTGCATATCCTCCTCCTCTGAGTCGCCTTGGGAGAGACGACGGATGCTGCAGACCCGTCGAGCTGCCCAATCCTGAGCTGATCACTTTTAATAAAGGCATTAAAAAGGAGAAGAAGTCTCCTGGCCCCTTTGTTTATTTCAGCTGGGGGCTCGTCTGGGATAGCCACGCCGCAAGAGGACTCAGGACTGGCCATCTTGGATCTTCAGAGGACAGCTGGCTACTAGGACCAGGGATCGGCTCAGGACAGCGACGCAGAGGAGCACCGGAGCACCGGACTGGTGAGAAACTCGGTGGCGGGAGTGGGAGACGTGCGCAAGTGTGTGAGTGAGACGAGGGCCGGCAGCCGGACCTTCGAAGCGAGTGGGACCCCTCAGTACCCGCGTTTCCTGACTCCTGCGAAGGGGCAGGCCGGAAACAGGGGAAAGCGAGTGGACTTAGTGTGAGTGAAGTCGTCTCCCAAGGGGGAATAAAGGGCCCCCCCACTCCGGGCGTGCGGAGTGAATTACTGTGTATGAGTGGCACGCACCCAAAGTAAGTCCTGACAGAGGAAGGTCAGGCACTTTTGTAAGTCTCGAGAAGGATTCGCGTAAGATTTGTCAGTCCCGAGGATTCGGGTGTTTTCACAAGCCCTGCAGGCAAAGTAAGTCCTGACAAAGGGAGTCAGGCACAAACCCCAGCGAAGGAGGCTGTGGTTTGCTTTTAAGTCCTGATACGGTGAAGCCTAAAAATTGGCGAGTTAGGCAAACTAAAAATCAGGCAGTTGTTTTTCCTGACTGAGGGAGTCAGGCACGACCCGGATTCTTGGCCGAGGCTTCGTGTGTTCAAGTCCCGATAGATATAAGACCTGACGAAAGTTGGGCAATCAAGAGATTGGGCAGTTGTTTCAGTATAAAGTCCTGAGCATCAGGCAGAAATTTGAAGTTCAGTGGAGGAGGCTGAAGCTCCTCAAACAAGGTTTTTTTGAAACTACCTGTCAGTTGAGGCACCTTTGAGACTTTTATTGAGACCTGAAAAATGGGATGTTGTAGTAGTAAAAAGACCGGCAAGAGACTGAGGTATATACATCCCAATAGTCCCTTAGGAGAACTGTTAGAAAAATGGGATTCTATGGAGGCCACGGAGGGATTAGATAAAGTGAAAATGATCCATTATTGTATGGAAGTCTGGCCAGAATTAGAGGTACAAGGAAGATGGCCTTGGTGTGGGACAAAGGATAAGTGGATGTGCCAACAATTAAATAATTATCTGACAGCTCGAGGAGATACTGATCCTGAGCAATTACTGTATGTATCGTGCTGGTTACAGAGCGCTGTTGGGGATGAAGGGGTGCGAATTTGTAAGGTACAGAGGAAGAAAGAAGGGAATGAAGGAGGGGATGATAGAACTAGTAAAAGATGGGACCCCCTGGATTATTTGCCTCCTTCTGCCCCTCCACTTTATAATCCTCTCCTTCAGGCACCTCAAAGGGCAGGTCCGGTTCTTCCCCCGCCTGCCATCTCATTACCACCTGCTCAAACTCCTCCTTCTACCTCTTCAGCTTCCGCTATGATAAACCCAGTATCTCCTCCAGTTCCTTCTGCATCACCACAAGCGCCTACTCCACCTGCTGCATTCTCCACCCCTTCTCCAGCTCCGCTTAATATTCACTCAGGCTCTTCTCCCCCTCCTATTGCTGTCCCTATACCTCCTCCTAGTTGGGGCACACATGCCTCCTTGCCCGATAAACAGCTATCAGCAAATACACCTGCTGATGGGCAGGAAGTTCACGGTAACCCAGAAATCCCTCGAAGTAGTTTGGCATCTGAAGATGGGCCGTACTGTAGCACCAGATCCAAGACCTCCAAGGCAGAGAGACTCTTTCCCCTCAGAGAGGTTCCTATGGGAGGAATAGCGGGAGGTGTTGGCTTTGTGAATGCTCCCCTAACTGCTTCTGAGGTGAGAGGATTCAAGAAAGAGTTGGGGCATTTAGTGGAGGACCCAGTGGGCATAGCCAACCAAGTGGATCAATTTCTAGGTCCAAATATCTACACTTGGGGAGAGATGAATTCCATCCTGAGTATATTATTTTCCCCAGAAGAGGTCCAGATGATTAGGGCGGCTGGCATAAGAATATGGGAGAAAGATAACAGTCCAGGACCCCAGGTGCCAACAGGTGAACAGAAATTGCCACTAACGGAGCCCAGCTGGAACCCTAACCAGGAGGAGAGGAGGAAGGCCATGAGGGAATATAGGTCTTTGATAATACGGGGGATCAAAGAGTCAGTTCCCAAAGGAACTAACACCCAATTGGCATTTGAGGGTACACAGGAGAAAGATGAAGCTCCTGCTGCTTGGCTAAATTGCCTAAGGCGGAACTTCCAGTTGTACTCTAGAATAGACCCAGGCACCCCAGAAGGTCAAATGCTGTTAAAAGTCCAATTTGTTACCAAATCTTGGCCTGATATAAGGAGAAAACTGGAAAAGATGGAAGATTGGCAAGAGAAGGACATTAATGAGTTATTAAGAGAAGCATTGAAGGTGTATTTAAGGAGGGAAGAAGAAAAAGCAAAGGCCAAGGCTAAGGTAATGGTTGCTGTAGCTAGAGAAAGTGCAGGGTGGGCGGGTCCACCACCAGGAGGAGGCAAGGATAGGCCAGTACTGTCAGGTGCAAGAGGGATGGAGACACCTCAAGGCCCTTTGAGAGAGCGACATTGCTATTACTGTGGAGAGCCAGGACACGTCAGGAGGGTTTGTAGAAAGCTTAGTCTCGATGCGGCAGTAGCCAGGGAACAAGATAATTTAGGGAAGATCCTTAGAGGTGACGATTAGAGGGTCAGGGGCTTTACACTATAGGGGACCCGATGCAACATCTAGAAGAGCCCTTAGTAAACATTGAAGTGGGACCCCTAAATGAAGAATTTGAATTTTTGAGTAGATGCAGGAGCAGATAAGTCCTGTCTCAACAAAGTACTAAGAAGTATAGTATAGAATAGTGAAAAACATCTGAAGTTAGACAAAAACCAGCTAGGTAGAAAGGATATCCAATAGCACCAAAACTGGCCAGTAATACTTAACGTGTAATAAATTATGTGAAAGTAAAAGGTACCTTATTGTTTTGTGTGTGTGAGAGTGAGTCACGAAGTCAGCCTCAACTTCCCGGGCAGGTGGGAAGGGGGCAGTGCAAGTGTGTGTATGTGTGACCTGCAAACCAGGCTTGTGTCCCCCGGGCGGGTGGGGGCTGTGGCCAAAGAGTGTGTGTGACCTGCAAACCAGACTAGTGCTCCTCAGGTGTGTGAGGGAGCTGTAGCTGTAAGAGCGTGAGTGACACATAGACAGCCTCACAAGTGAATGTGCACCAGAGGCAACCAGAGTCAGGGCCCTTCCAAGAGGCCCAGGGATACTGAGACCTGTGGGCCAACCCCAGGGTGAGAGGGGGCTACAGGGATTTTCTAGCAATAATGATCCAGTTTGTGTCTTGAAGGTGTGAAGGAATAGACAAATTAGAATAGAAGTAATGTAGATTGTGCATTATAAGTTTTACCACATTTCCTTAGAAGGAAGTGTATTGTGTAGAAGAATGGTGTAAAAAAAAAAAAAACCCAAAAAATTTAAGTGTAAGGAGTTGAAAGAAATATTTAGGCTCTAAGTGAAAGTAAGAAACAGAAGCAAGAGATAAATAAGATCTTGAAAATAGAACAGAAAACCAGTGAATTAAATACACAGAAAAAATAGGAGAATAAAAATACTTTGGGAGTGAAGTTAGCTGACAAATACAACTCCTTGCAAAATACGGAGTATGCAGAAGTTGATGAGAGAAACATGCAAGCTATAGAAAAAGAAATTAACCAATAACATTAAACAGAGAAACTGAGTTTTGATAAATCATTAAATAGCAGACCATTAATGCCTGTGTTTGAAAGCCCGTTTCAGGTACTCTTCATTACTAATTCGACTGTGCAGACCAAAAGAAAAAGGTTGGACTCACAACACTCTCACGTCCTGGCATTGGACCAGGATTCAACATCAGTTTTTTTTCTCCCTCTGGCATTCTGGCATTGGACTGGTCTGCACCCCATTCTCCTTCTGGCATTGGGCCAGACTCCCATTTTTTCCCTCTGGCATTGGGCCAGAGTCCACACCACTCTCACCTCCGGGCACTGGATAAAGATTCATCTGCTTCACAAGCTAAATCACCTGAGTATACTGTGGTAAAAGGACCAAAGGATTTAAAGTTGACTCTCAGAAGGAAGAGTCAAATAGACTGAACTGTGTGGGAAAAAATTGGTATCAAGAGTTCTAATATTGCTTAAAATGTTTCAAAACTGTTCTGTGTAAACTATGTTGGTAAAAAGTTTAAGACTGTAAATAAGAAATTCTGGTTAAGGTCCTTAAGTTAATTCTAAAGACTCCAGGTTAATCCTCTACAGAGCACTCCCCTGGGAGGGGAAACCAAAATTGGTAGGGAACAGACCAAGAGAGGTTTAACCAGAGAAGCGGGTAGAAGGGACTCTAAAGAGCTTGGAAGCTTTTCCTCAGTAAAATTCCCCAAGAGGCAAGGCCGGGTGGGCAGGCTGTGCAAGATGACCCATACCGGACTCTTGGGAAGGGTAGTACTGATGGCTCTGATGGCTGGTGGTGCTCTGAGAAGCCCAGCTGAGCCATGCTGTGAGTGCTACCGACCCCTCTATGAGGAGGAAGTGAGCTCCTTGTCGAGAGTCCACATCAGTTCTAACCCTGATTGTGTTAACCTCTCCCAACTGGTCCTTTATCAGAAAAATAAGAGAGTGTATTGGATAGCATACAATACTGCCACTTTTAGGCAGCCACTCCTAGGAGAGTGCCCTATAGGGGAAGCCTGGTTGTGCTTTGAATGTGATGCTGCTGAAACAAGCTCAGCAGATCTAGTAAAAAGAAAAGAAATAGTGAAAATGGTAAGAAAAATTGTTTGTTACAAGTATTTATATGAGTGTACTGGAAAGGAGATAAACCCCTTTTGGAACACATTTCAGGGGAGCCCAAAACCCCTAGGTTTGATCTCGTCTGGCAACTGCATTGCTAGAGTGATAAAACCAATTTTCTTATTACCCAAAGAAACTGGATCAAGTTTGGGAGTTCCTATATATAATGATTTGGGAGAAAATAAACAGAACCGGAAAAGTGAAATAGAAATTGAGAAAATCCAAAATTGTAAAAGCCAAATTCAGACCCCAATACCTATGTTAAACAAAGTCGTCAGGCTCCAGGCAGTATTAAAAATAAAGAATTCAATTATTAGGAACATTTCAAACGAAATAAAAAGATTTGCATGTGTAAATAATGAAGAACAAACTCCTACACTTGATCCCAGTGGGTGGGAGAACCTGGAGATTTTCAAAAAGGATGTATGGGAAAAGGTAGTTTTTCTCACTGTGTGTGTACTTGGAAGATTGCTTTTTTTACTATGCTTATTTATCTGTTTTAGTAGAATAGTACTTGCCGTGCAGACCAACCTGAAGAAACCAAGGAAAGTAACAAGGTTAAGTAACCAGGATTACCAAAGTGCACAAGAGATTTATAGTAGATTCAAAACAAAAAATTTGTGAGTTGATGCGAGCTTAGAATTTAAGCTCGATCAAAGAAAAAGAGGGGGGACTGTTATGAACAAAAATTCGGGTAATATTTTTTTTGAGAGAAAAAGTTACAAAAAAGCAGCCAGACCACGAGTAGCTGCTGAAGTTCTTCGTGTTTTGTTATTGTAATCACGAGTCGTTGTGGCTAATCGCTCCTTTTGTATCAGCAGAGCCTCGCCCGAGGCTAAGTTGTACCTTTCCCAGAAGGGTGGGAACCTTCCCGAACAGTAGAAGAGACCTGAGAAGGTGAGCGGGCTATGCAAAGTGACTCCAAGACCACAATGCAGCATGGGTCCCCCGGTGTACAGAGAAGACCCCAAAACGACGAGCCACCTAAGAGTTGAGAGACTGGAGTGATGTCTGGACGTGAGGAGCCGAATGCTGAGCCTGCAGAGATGCAGAACACCTTCAGAGCCTCTCGCCCTGACCAAGAGAGACGACCCCGGCGGTGAGACCAGGCCGACTGAGCCGGCAAAAGTACCATCTGACGGGATCAGCAGGCCCTAAAGGCTCCCACGAGGACGTGATCCCCAGCTCTGCCCCTAGTGGAAAGTGCTGTGCATATCCTCCTTCTCTGAGTCGCCTTGGGAGAGACGACGGATGCTGCAGACCCGTCGAGCTGCCCAATCCTGAGCTGATCACTTTTAATAAAGGCATTAAAAAGGAGAAGAAGTCTCCTGGCCCCTTTGTTTATTTCAAGGAGGATCAGCATTTTTTGCGAGGTCCCAATCATGAAAGTAAGGGGTTAAAAATTTCAGTCTCTGCCTGTCCTAGAACTCCGGCACTCCTACACTCGCTGCTGCTCCGGCCGGGCACCTCCTCCCTCGCTGCATTCCCCCCCCTTCTCCTCCTGGGCCGGGGGTGCTATCACATTCGTCGTCGCCGGCTCTCCTCTCTCTCTCTCTCCCTCCTGGGGGGGGGAATGGCTGCCCGATGTCTCTTGGGGCTCCTCCACCCTTCCATCCTCCTCACCTCCTATCTCTGTCCAGGCCCAGGCCTACCACGTGGCTGCCCCTCCCCCGCCCAGCAGCAGCGGCTGGATGGGGGAAGGGAGATCCGACCTCTGTCCCTCGAAGTCCCAAGAGAGCCTCCCAGGGTCGAAGCTCTGGTTTTAACCCCTGTGTGTTCTCGGAGGTGTATCCAAACCCAACTGGCCACACCAGGTGCCAATATCAAAATCCAAGCACCCATTGGTTTGACCACAGCATCCCAGAATTCCCACTTCTTCCTGGTCAAACCACCACACACGGCTTCCCCCACGCCCCCTCCAGCCCCCCTCATCCCTGCCCCGGTCTTTCCTACCCCCACCGCCAGTCCCCTGATCCCAGCCCCAACCCCTACCGTCCCCGCGTGTACCCCCACTCCCACCCCTTCTAGCCTGCCTGCCATAGCAGGAGGTCCCCCTGCATGCCGGCACACCCCAGCTCCAGAACACCACCCTGTATCCGCAGCACTCCAGACCGGTCTCACTGCCCCCTCTCCCCCACTCCCTCGTTGCCCCCACCCCCAGGCTTTCCAGCCGCCCACCTACCCTCAATGTCACCCGAACGGAGTCCCAGAGACCCCCCAGAGTGCCACCCCACTCCTCCAACCCTGTGCATGCAATGTTGCCATTCCAGCCCCACCGCTGCCTCCCTCTGGCCAAGCTCTGTCATGTGCCTCCTCACAGCTCCCAAAGCCCCTGAAAAATCTCACTCCAACACGCCGTAAAAAGCATAGGACATGGCCTGCTCGCTCTCACTTCTCCTCTGAGGACGACAGCATTTCCAGTGACTCTGATTCTGATACAGAGGACATTGATCCATGGGCACTAATTAAGATAGAAGCGACTAAGGCCGGTGATTGGCAGATTGCACAGAAAATTAATGCCTTCCCAGGAGATTATAGAAAGGGAAAGAAAGGCAGACCCTCTAGTATAAAGACGTGGGAACCTAACTCAAATAAGGACTTCATACAATTAAGAAATATAGCAAAAGAACATGGCAGAAGCTCATATATTTTAGAAATTTCCTAGAAGCTATGTTCTCGGCACATGTTTTAGTACCCCACGATATTAAAAATATTGCCTCCTTTCCCCAGCAGAATATATGTTATGGGAAAGGCATTGGAAAAGACAATTAAAAACATTATCAGACTCATATTCTACAAATGCTGATAAGACAAATTTTATGGTAGAACAGCTGGCTGGGGAAGGGGATTTACAGAAACCGTCTGACCAAGCGGAGAAATTGACCAAGGATGCACTGCAGGATGTGGCACTGTCAGCAAAAACCTCCTTACTTCTCATGCCAGATGACTCAATTCCCACTATGCATTTTTCTAATATTAAACAAGGAGTAGATGAAAGCTTAATCAAATTTGTGGACAGAATTAAAGATGCTCTGGAAAAACAGACAGCACAGAGGCAAGAAAGAAACTGTTATGCAAGCTTGCCGTGAGTAACTCAAACGAACAATGCAAAATGATTCTGAGGTCTCTGCCCTTGGATACAGATCCTACCATAGAGCAAATGCTGGAAAACTGTACACGTCACTTGTCCACTGAAAATACAGTGTCCCAAGCAGTTGCTAAGGGTATTGCTGGAGGAGTTTCTGGTGCATATGCAGTAATAGCTTCTAAAGACCAAGCTAAATGTTATCACTGTGGGGATCTTGGACATTATATAAAGGACTGCCAAGACAGGTAACCTCCCCAATGCCCCCACAATACCTATCAAAGACCCCAGAATCAGCAGCGCTACCAGCAGCGTCTGGGAAACGCCTTGTGCAGCCTGGTGGAGCCCCGGGCTATGACAGCAAAACAAAGGCCACCCAGACCCAACCACGCACCATCCCAGGAGGTTCCAAACCACAAGAAGAGGATCCAACACATGGGGTGATACAGATGGGAACCCGCTGCCACCTGGTAACTGCTCTGTCCATTGACTTTAATAATGAGAATGTTTATTGTGTTCCCACAGGCAAACATGGGCCAAAAGGTGGCCCTTCGGACATCTTAATTATAGGTGACACTCTCCATGGCCAAGAGGAAATCTTTGTTGTTCCAGAAGTACAAACAGTGCACCCGGGACAAGAGATTCTTGTCCAGGTGTATTGCATTGACTTACCATTTTTCCTTTCAAAGGGAACTCCGATCGCACAAGCCTTTCTACTCCCAAAGAATCAAAGGGAAGATATTCCTCTCAACCCTACAGCAATGTGGGCACAAGTTCTGGGACCAAGCAAGCCTACCATCGAGTGTGGTCTTACCTGCAGATGAGAGAAGATCCACCTACCGGGGATTCTGGACACTGGTGCTGACGTGACCATCATTGCTCACTCAGAATGGCCAGCACACTGGGATCTACAACCTGTTGCAGGCATGATTTCCGGGACTGGTGGAGCTACAGTATCCATGAGAAGCAAGAACAATATCCTAGTCAAAGGGCCTGAATGCAAGTTGGCAACCATCTGCTCATTTGTGGTAAGGACCCCCATCACCCTTTGGGGCAGGGATGTTCTATCCCCATGTGGAGCTTCCCAATGTATTCCCACTCGGGATTACTAATCAGGGCCACTGAGGAGCACGCACTGCCAGATACACCTCGTCTCACCTGGAAATGCCATGACCCAATCTGGATAGAACAGTGGCCCCTCTCTAAAGCCAAGCTGCACGCACTACAAGCCCTCGTGGAAGAACAGCTCGCCAAAGGCCACATCGTTGAGACCACCAGCCCTTGGAACTCTCCAGTCTTCGTACTATCAAAGTCTGGAACTGACAGGTGGAGGCTCCTCTACGACCTTTGCAAAATCAACGAGGTCATCGAGGACATGGGCCCCCTCCAGTCTAGCCTGCCCTCCCCATCAATGCTGCCTAGAGACTGGACACTTGCTATCATAGATATTAAGGACTGTTTCTTCAGCATTCCACTGCACCCCCAGGGCGCTCCACGGTTTGCTTTCTCCGTTCCCTCTCTCAACAGAGAGGCTCCACTCAAAAGATATAATTGGTGTTATCTTCCTCAAGGCATAAGAAACAGTCCCACTATATGCCAGTGGTCTGTTGCTCACATCCTGTCTCCTTTTCGGAACTTATTTTCAGATGCTATCATCCACCACTATATGGATGATATCCTGGTTTGTGCTTCAGATAAAGTTTACTTAGACAAAGCAGTTAAAAAGACTATTGAAACCATAGAAAAGGCAGGATTGGAGATTCATGAGGACAAAATACAGTACACCAAAACATGGACTTACCTTGAAGTCCAGATCTGGGAAAGGACCATTGTACCCCAGCAGCTCACCATCCAAGACAACCCAAAAACCCCGAGGGACTTACGTAGCCTGTGCGGATCCATCAACTGGGTACGTCCACTGCTAGGAATTACAACAGAGGACCTTCTTCCTCTGTTCAACCTTCTCCATGGCAACGAAGACCTGGACTCTCCATGCACTCTCACAGCAGAAGCCAGAGGTGCCATCATCAAGGTCCAAGAAGCCCTGTCTTCATGCATAGCCCATTGCTTCGAGCCCAGCCTGCCTTTCCAGTTTGTCATTCTGGGAGAAGCACCCTGATTCCATGGACTCATTTTTCAATGGGACACTCAGCTTTGAGACTCTTTCCTGATACTAGAATGGATCTTTACAAACAACCAACCTACAAAGACAATTACCACCTTCCAAGAAATCATGGCACACTTAATAAAAAAGGCTAGAACTCGCCTCCGCTCTCTTGCAGGGTATGAGTTCGCATGCATATACTTGCCAATTACCACTGGGGACTTGGAGAATTTGCTCCAGACCAGTGAAAATCTCCAGTTTGCCTTAGATAGCTATACAGGCCAAATTTCAGTTCAGATCCCAAAACAGAAACTTTTTAATTGTGATGTAACCTTTCATCTGACCACAAAATTAGTCCAAAGCAAAACACCTCTCAAAGCTCTAACCATCTTTACAGATGGCTCAGGGTCTTCCCACAAGTCTGTAATGACATGGAAAGACCCTCAGACACAAAATTTGGAATCTGACGTACAAATAGTGAAGGGATCTCCACAGACTGAGGAGTTTGCAGCTGTTGTCAGAGCCTTTGAGAAATTAAAAAACGAACCCTTTAATCTGGTTACAGATTCAGCTTATGTTGCTGGAATAGCTATAAGAGCAGAATATGCTCTTCTCAAATAGGTTTCCAATCCAAAGTTATACCAATTGATTTTTAAATTAATGCATTTAATCACCCACAGAAAGCAACCTTACCATATAATGCGTGTGAGGTCACACACTGACCTCCCAGGTATCATCGCAGAAGGGAACAGGAAGTGGATGCATTAGCCGTGGCAGTGGAAACTGCTAATGTTCCTAACATCTTTGCCCAGGCAAAGTTTTCACACACATTTTTTCATCAAAATGTACCTGCCCTTATGAGAATGTTCAAGCTTTCAAAAGATCAGGCAAAAGCTATTGTTGCTACATGTCCAAACTATCAAAACTATCAGATACCGTATTTGGGGATGGGAGTCAATCCTCAAGGCCTGAACAACTGCCAGCTGTGGCAGACATATGTGACTCACTTCACACCTTTTGAAAGGTCAAAATACATGCATGTGTCAGTCGACACATTTTCAGGAGCAGTATTTGCATCAGCTCATCCAGGAGAAACTACCCAGCACACAATAAAACACTTCCTCCTCGCCTTTGCCACCCTAGGAGTACCACAGGAGATCAAAACAGATAATAGACCTGCCTATATCTCTCATAAGTTAAAGGAGTTCTTCAGTGATTGGGGAATAGCACACAAGACCGGCATACCTGCAAACCCCACAGGACAATCCATCGTGGAAAGGACACATCAAACCCTCAAAAGAGTCCTCAATCAACAGAAGAGAGTCACGAGAATCATATCTCCAGTAGAAAGACCTTGCAAGGCTCTCTATGTCATCAACTTCCTAAACTGTACAACATCAGAGCCTGACCCACCAATACTTGGCCACTTTGCAAATACCACACAAGCAAAGCTCACTGAGAAACCACCTGTGCTCGTGAAGGACCCCGAAACACACCAAATTTCTGGGTCTTTCCAGTTGATTACCTGGGGCAGAGGATATGCGTGCGTACTACTACCATCTGGTCCAAGATCATACCCAGGAAAAAACATAAAACCATACCTAGGCACTGCAAGCACTACTCCTACAAACGGGGACAAGAACTCTCCTGAGGCAAACACAAGACCACCTGAAAACCAAACCAGCTCTGCCGGGAGACGAAGGCATGGCCGAATACCCACAAACACAAGAACAGACCGCCTCATCACGAGACAGCAGACAAAATTGAAAGCTAAATAACGTTCTGCTGCATCAAGCCATAAATAGCCTTAACACAAAAGTGTTCTCTGAATTATATATTGTTACCCCTTTTTGTATCTCAAAAAACCCTATTATTCCCTCTTCCTAACCTTTTAAAACCCCTTAACCTTCTACCCACTCCCCCTCCCTTAGTGTAGCTTAGAAATTAAAAGGGGGGGAGGAGGGGAACAGAAAAAAGAACAAGGGAGAAAACCCTCCCATCATAAAGATAACAAATTTTGCTTATATTCCCTATTAGAAGCCCTATTCCTGCCCAAAGATGAAAAATATCTCCGTTGGTGCTGTCCTCACGGCTGCCTGGATGTTCTTCACCGTACTGCGTGCCTTTGGCTGGATTAGCCCACAGTCCAGCCATAATGTTTGGGTAACCTTAGCAAAAACATTAAAACAGGACAACATGTGCTTGTCCATGGGAAGCATTGATAATCCACTTTCCACATGTCTAGTAGGAATTCCCTTTGTAGCAGATGACTGGCCCGTCTATAACTCCGAGGTTCTCTGCACCACAGGTAAGAGACCCAACATGGCTGATACCTGGGATGAGTGGACAAAAATGCTGCCCGATGCTCTAGAGGAACCCCAAGAATTAGATCTGTTGGGGTCCTCCAAGGCCACATACTGTGTCAAATTTTACTTTAGATGTCCAAAAAACAATTGGCCAGAAATTGACCAGACAAAAAACACATAACAACAAGACATATCACCCATTAACAAAGCCTATAACTATCCCGATTGGTGTAATTACACTGCTTGTGTGATTTCTGTGTCCTCTCTCCACTGCAAAGTGTTACCCAAGGGAACGTTTCTCATCTATGGTGACAGAGTATGGGCTGGGATCCCCTCCCAACTCCAGGGAGGCCCCTGTACCCTTGGAAAACTTTCTACCCTTACTCCAAACATCACCCTGTTACATAATTGGAAAAAAGAAAGTGAATTAAAAGGTCAAAAAAGGTCCTACATGGAATTTGATGAAAATTGTGATCCTAAATTATACAATTGGAACAAACCCAAAAAGATTGCTGTCTCCCTATTCTTACCATGGGTAGTTGCAGCTAAAGCCCTCGGTGAAATAAATCACCTCGGGTGCTGGCTCAGTAAGCAAGATAACGCTACCTCTGCTGCCCTGAGCGATCTCTTAAAGGAAGAAGAAACCACAAGGCATGCTTCACTCCAAAATCGAGCAGTGATTGACTTCCTGCTGCTTGCCCATGGACACGGCTGTGAAGACTTCGAAGGGATGTGCTGCTTCAATCTCTCTTCATGCTCAGAATCCATCCATGCGAACATCCAGAAACTGAAAGAACTCGTAAAGGCCTTGAAAGTAGAAAAAACCCCAGACTACGTCAATGACCTTTTCAGTCAGTGGGGATTTACAGGATGGGTTGCATCTTTGGTTAAGGGAATGTTGTGGATTCTCCTTGTAGTTGTTAATGTATTAGCTATGTTCCCATGCCTTGTTCACTGTTTCAGGAGAACTATAGGGAACGCCTTTTTTCTAAAAACAGAAAGTGGAGTTGTAGCAAGCACAGGGCCTGCTAGGGCCCCGTGGAGGGCTGAGGCCTAAAACTAGGAAATGCCAAGTCATGGCAAGCCCCTGTCTTCTGCCTTTCATACACCTGCTTATCTCTCTGTAAGCACATAGGTCATTTCTCCTTAACCCCTGCTGTTGGAATATTTCTGATCCCCCTATACCCTATATAATGGGCTATGTTAGCCCAGTTCAGGAGAAGAGCTGTGGCTGGAACCCTTTGCAGACCACCCAATAAAGACATCTCTGCGGAACATGAGAACAGCCTTCTCCTCTCTCGCCTTGTGTCTTGCCTGCCTGCGGCATCTTGCAAGCTAAGACCTGGAATCACAAAGAGCTGATAATCACTAAAAGAGCTGATATCCCTTAAGCTTGCTAAGGTTGCCAACAGCTAAGAGCTGCTTGGGTTTTTGGGCAGTCTGTCCCCATAAAAGACTGAGCTATCTGGCTCGTGCAGCCTGCTCGGGGGCAAATCTGCACCCAGCCAGAGACCGAATCAGAGCAGGAATATGGAGGAGTGAGTGCAGTGTCTGAAAACAAACTGCATGCTTCTTCTCTCCCCCTTTCACTCTCTGGAGCAAGTCTTAGAAGTGCAAAACTTATTATTCAGCATAAACAGAACAAGACGACTGGGGAGAAAAGCATCATGTAGTCAACCTGGGACATTGGGTCTTCATTATTTGTGCAAATTTGACTACTGTTCAGACTTACTGGTTTGACATCCCTGTGGGCATATCCCTGACTGTGCACATAAACAATTGCTGAAATCAAACAGCTCTCCTCCAGGACAGTACTGCATGAAAGCAGGAAAAAAAGAATACATTTGGGATACAGTCATGAAATGTAAACATGAACAAGGGTACTGGACAGCGAGAAGGCACTCTTCTCTTTCCTTCCCTCTGCTTAATCCCAGAAGTGCCCAGGCATGCCCCAGGCCAGTGTGCCACAGATCCAACAAGCCCAAGAGCCCAACTCTTGCTCAATGCTTGCCACATCCATATCACACTACCAGCACAGGTGACAGAAACTGCCCAAGATGTAACAAATCGATGGCACTTCTCAGGTCCCTCATATCCTTATGGTAAATGAGCCTTAATTGGTCTTATCCTAGGCAAGCTATGACAGCTCCAGAGCTCAGCTCCCAGGGGGACTGAGTGCCAGAGGCCAGCTTGCTCTCAGACCAAGGCCGTGCGTCAGCCCCTAGCAAGCAGGGAGATATTCAGCTCTTAGTGATTAGCCAGCTCTTGTGATTTCAGCTTTGCTTGCTAGGTAGCTTTCCCTTGGCTAGAGGCTCCAGCAGACGGTAGAGAGAGGAGAAGGAGAAGACGCCAGCTGTTCCATGAGTATGGCTTTATTGGGGGGTTCCGTGAAGGGTCTCAGCTCTTCTTCTTCCGAGTTAGTAGGGGTACAGTATGCTACTTTTATACCCTTGGCCCAGTTCCCATCTTGGCCAATGGCAAAAGGTTAGAGGGACCATAAGCGACCAATAGTAGGGTTAACAAGATATTGCCTTACATGGCTATAGGGATAGGTTATAGGGCAGATGTCCCTGGAGTCAGGAAGCTTCTTTGCTGCTGTGTCAGCATTCTATTCTCCAAGGGGCCCTGGATAAAGTTGATTGTTTCACTACATTATGGTGCTGATTTTTGGAGTGGGAGGTGGAAATTAAATCAGTTTGTTTATTGCAAACGGTAAAAAGTGGCTTTTACAATGAGACAGAACACATTGTCAGCTTCATTTTTAAACTACAGCACGTTGGACATACTCATCATTGAGATGATTTTCTAAGAATTGTTTCATTTGGACTCTGCTACCATCTACTGCTATGGCTAAACCCAGAGATTTTTGCCATAGCAGAAACACCATTCCTTATCTCTAAAACCATGAATATTTTCTTGGGTGTCTCAATCACATGATACAACTGGCAAATGTGCTGGTGACTCAAGTCCTTCATGACATTGATTTCTAGTTTAACACAAGGCAAATCATCCTAAAAGATCACAACAGCAAGGTATGAAATTGCCAAGTAGTTTGACAGCTTGTACATCACAGTAAGCCTGCACATCAGAAGTGCTCAAACTCAAACCAACACCAGCTCTGTCACTGCTCACCTGTCCTCCTCACCCACCGGTCAATAAAACCCAAAGGGGCAGATGTACAATGCTACTATTCTCATCAGCACTCTATTTGACTTACAGTAGTTTATTTAGTTATTTAATATTTAAATCTGCAACTGCCTCAGTTTTACAGCTAGAGAACATTGCCCTCTCCACATGAGGGCACAGGATTTATGGTGCTATTAAAATTCTTTCAACTCTACGGCATCTACCACTAGCCCACAGTGACAGGTCGCATCTGTGCTCCTGAGAACTCCACAGGAACAGCACATTACTAGCTCTGAAGTATCTTTTGGATTACCTGTAAAGCAAGCTTGTCCATGACTTTTATTACATTTTCACCAGTGAGACAATGTTGCACAATTTTTTACCTTTGCAAATCCACCTAGAATTTGAAACCGAGATGTATAAAGCTCTGCATGGTGACAAGCTTTCTCACCCTGTTTTTAGTCTCCCTGAAGCAAATACCATATGCACAGCATGTTGCATCATTGCTAGAGGAAGAAGCAATTGCTGCCACCACCTTCAAGTTACACATCCACAGTTGCGCCGTGCAAAATACACTGAGAAAACATGATGCACTGTTATATATGGAAAATGAGATTATTGTCTCTCGCAATTAAGGGATGAATATTGTGTGAATATTAAGAGAAGCTTTAGTGATTTATAGTTATGTTACTGTAGTTTAGATGTCCTCTGTTCTCCCCATAGTTCCCTTTTCCCCTCCTCAGTATTGTTGCCATCAGAGAACCTGGGTTGTCTAGGATGGGTAAAAAGAAGACGTGCACATGTGCCCCTTACATGGGGCAGTTGAGAATGGAAAAGCTTGTTGCTGGGGGGGTTGAGGAAGGGGCACGGCATGACAACACTTGACCCTCCAATCAATCAAGTTACAAGAAAGCAGCCTCCACCAATAAATGGCAAAGAAGAGTTGACTGACAGACATTGGGAGGGGTCAGGGTTGGCTGATGCAACCCCCAGGAGTAAAAAAGACTGAGCATCCATCTTGAAGATGAGCTAGCCATGTGGTAGGCAGCCATGAGGGCAGCTTCCAGGCCTGCTTTTCCTTGTGAAAAATGTCAATGACTTGTTTTAAAATTTTAAAAGTTTAATAGTAATAAAATGGTTATAAAAATAGTAATACAAATTAGAGCAATAAGAATTTGGACAATTAGAGTTAGGACAATAAAGGACAATAAAAGCAAAGAATTACAAACGTTCGGATGGTTTCCTCAAAAAAGCATGGCTTGCTAACAAAGGATTAACTCTTAAAAGCAATAGCCTATTGCATATTCAAACATCTCATACATGATTCAAAAATTCTTTTCAAATAAAGGGTGTTCTCTGATTATTGTCAACTTCATCCCTCATCTTGTAAATCAATCGTCTTGGTACCTCAGAGTCTGGTTCTCCCTGATAAGGAGGCAATAATTTTTCTCTTGGGGTTTTTGGTGTCTTGTTACTGTTATCTCTCCTTGAGCTAGTCAGAAAAAGTATCTTACATAGCATAGTTTCTATTTTAACATTATATTATAACTTAAAACTATATTTAACACACTACTTAAGGAAGTTAATACAGCATAACTTTCTAACATAACACATATAATATTAATTTTAATATTTGCGAAAAGCCAATCATATAATACGCATTTTTCACATCCTTATTTAGTCCTTTTGTTGTATTTTTGTTAAGGTTTAATAAGCCCTTTAAATTTTTTAAGCGAGCAGTCGTTTCTCACAAAATGGGACTTCATCCACGATCAACACCTCGTCTCTGTGGCTGCAGAAGATATCGAAAGAGAAGTGCACTCTGCTGCAAGTTCAACAGCTCCATCAAGTTCTCCTGCAACCATCAGTGATTGCAGGTCAGCACTGGGGACAACAGAGGACTAAATAACAAAAAAGAAAAGGAGGAAGAAGAAAACAACCCAAACCCCTGAAAAATGCAAATCCAGAGGACTGCGAGTATTTGAGTGCATGTATGCTTGAAGTATGAGTGGAGTAATTTCGGGAGTGTGCTTGGGGTAGATATGGAGCTTAAAATGTCCTCATAATCATTTTGGTCAAATTTTTGTCTGTAATCCAAGTGTACAAAAACCAGCTCCAGGCAAGTCGTACATGGGAGCCACTCTGAAAGTCCATTGGAGCTTAAAGACAAGGGGGGTGGTTAGACATTTTAAGGCGGGACACGTAGGAGATGAAAGCAGGGATCCCGTAGAAAGTGAGGACCCTGTGGCTGGCAGGATGCATGTGATAGAGAGATATTAGAGTTACGGTGACCCAAGAGCATCGGGAAACATCAGATTGAGGGTCATCAGATTCAAACGGTGTTAGTGATAGCAAAAGTCACCACTCAGTAGAAATGGCGCTCATGTCGAGGCGAGTGGTCACAGCACGTGGGGAGGGGAAGGAAACCGCGTAGCTACTCCACTTGGAGGAGCGAAGTGTACAGCGCTCGGTGCGGTGAGCTTCTAGTGCGCTGGCAGCGCAATAACTTCCAGAGCTTACCAGCCGAGGTGCATGCCTGCCTGCAGTGACTTGGTCGTGGCCGGGGCCGGCGGGGCCTCTGCTCAGGGTGGGCCAAGTGCACGGAGTTTCCCGGACAGGGTTTCCAAGCCAGGGACCGTGCTGGCCTACACGGCCAATGGTGGGCCAGGGGAGGCACCCAGTACAGTGACTTTCAGCGTTGCTGACCTGACTAGGGTGGGCCTTGGCGGTTGGGGGCATTTGAGCCCAGAGCTGCTGGTGCAAGGCTGTCAGTGACAAAGGCTGCACTCATGGACCAGAGGAGTTTGGAGGCACAGGGCTGCCGGCAGCAACAGCCCCGGGCACCAAGAGCCTTTGGGCTCGGCGCTGCCGGGGGGTCAGGACATTGGAGCCCATCCGTTGGCATGGGCTGTCAGTGGTGGGGGCCAAGCTCTTGTGGACCGAGAGCTATGGAGGTGCAGAGCCACGGGTGGTGGGGGCCACGAGCGCCACGGGGCAGCTGCTGCCCTGTGGCTGGACGCGTGAGGCACTTGGCGCTCAGAACTGCTGAGGGTTGGGAACGGGCTTGGCTGTGCCAGGACCTTGTGGATAGCAGAGGTCACTAGCTCTGCGGTGGTGCCACAGGACGTGTTCTGTGTGGAAACCGCTGAGAGTCGAAAACTCCTGGTTGTGCACAGGCTTCTCCATGACCCACAAGTATGGGGCTGAGCTGATGTGGAGCAGGGACGCACGAAGGTGCAGTGCCAGCTTGATGGGGAGGGGGTGGTGACTCAAGGATGCCGGGGGCAGCCGTGCCTGGAGGGACTGGCCCAGGGGCACCAGGCCGCGGAGACACCCCTGCGATGTTCACCAGCGTGGAACCACGCGAACACGAGAGCACCACGTGAGCAGCTCGGCAGCTGCTTCCACTAGTGTTCCAAGAGTATAAGCTAATGATTTGCTTTTATTTTTCAAGAAGAAGGCAAAGCTTCTTCTTTCTCTTTTTTTCCCGCTCTCTTTTCTTTCTTTCTCTCTCCTAACTAATCAGGGAGATGGGTTCTGTCAGGAAAGCCTGTAGTCTATCAAAGAGGCAGACTCTGTCTAGAGAGCCTGTAATTAGAATTAATTGTGAACAAACCTCCACAATAACAGGGACCACAAGTACTCCCCCTTTAGTTAAAAGGTAAGAAGTATCCCTTAACAAAACACAATGGTGTAGCTGTGTAAAGGGTGAGGAATGCCAGAACCTATTTATTTATTCTTTGAACAGTACACTTGTAGGGATTACCTAATCACTGTCACATATTTGGATATTGTACATTACTGATAGGTTTTGTATCGGAAAGCAGGGCATTGACGCAGGGAGAAAATGATGCATCTGACTCCATGGATATCAGAAGGCTAATTATTTTATTCTACTATATTATTCTATACTATATTACACTATATTACATCTTAAACTGAATCTGCACAAGCACCCAACTCAACTCAACTGCCCAGAATCTTGTGACTGTCTGCTGACCGACAGTCTGGACATGCACTTGGCCCTGATAGGCCAAGGAAACAAAAGACCATCACTTTGGGTAAACAATCTCCATATTGCATTCTACTTTGGCACAACACAGGAGCAGCGAATGAGATAAGAATTGTTTTGATCATTCTTTTCTCTGCTTCTCTCAGGTCCAGAGAATGTGAATACCACAGTTTTGTATGCAGATCCAATTTTAATTGAAGTTATGAGATAAATTAGGAAACCTATACTAACATTCTGCTTTCATTAATGCATTTGAAAAACTTCATTTGCAAACTTGCAAAGCCTTCCAGAGAAAGCAGTTTCCAAATACCTTGTGGAGACTTTACACAGAAATGCTGTTAACGACATGACATCTTAATGATACCAGAGCCAAACTGTTCTCTCTGTGTGGGAAGTTTGATACACTGCCTGATTGTATTGAATAATTTGGGCAATTCAGAAACTAGCTTAATAAGAATTTTTGTATTGTATTTCTAAATGCTGTTCATTATATCAGAAATCCTCTTGAATTTTGCCTAACAAGAGAGGAAAGATAGCTTCCTATTTAAGCAGCTGGGGGAAGGAGACTTGGGTTTGGTTTTTGTATTGCCCTCTTCAGAGAAGATGCAACAAATCTATACTTGGTCTTAAAGGAATAGAGGTACAGGATGAGACATATTAATGTATGCCATGGGAACACTGAGAGAATTTGAAAATTTAGCACATCTTCATTTCAAAGCCTTCAGTCTCATCTACTGGAAAGTGCCTCTGTATTTTCATCATTCTGAGAACAGGGGACAGCCAGTGCTATGCCTTGTTCTCTCTCTTTTCAGTGCCTTTCTCTCTGGTTCTAGCATGTATTTATTTCAAAGGAGAAACCTCTTTTCTTTATAAAGGAGATAAGCCACATTTTTTTATACTTGTTATGCTGAAATTATTCTTTGTAAGAGAAATACTTGTCCAAATCTCCACAATCCAAATAAATGACCTCTCCTTCATGCCGATCAAGCCTCTAGGAAAGACAAAACAACAAAAAGTGCTCAGTTTTGTGCCCTCCTGCCGTTGTAGGGTAAGAGACAGAAGACAATCCAACACAGTCTGTCTTTAACCTTTCCTTTAAAACAACACTGTCTGTTCCCACCCCAAAGGCACAGAGGGTAAAATACTGCCTAAAAGTGGCAGGGTGGTAACAAACAGTAGATATCTTTCTACTCTCTTCCCAGAAGAGCTCTGGGGAGTGCTTTACACGTATGTGCCAGTGTGTATCTATGGGTATATGCGTACTAAGGTGTGTGAGTCTACACATACAATACCTGTGTGTGCAGGTGTGCACAGCTCTGGGTGCACACACAAGTACCAAGGTGTACATGTGTTATGTTCATTACTATATACGTGTGTTAAATTACTCCCTCTAAGGTGCTACTAAGTTTGTGCACAACCCGATGTTTGTGTGTGTGCACAGGCTTTGCAAGTGTGAGCATAGCCCTGTGTAAGATATGTGTGCTGATCATATTACACATATTAGTGTGCACAGATTTATATGCTTATGTTAATGTACATGTGGAAGGGACTAACAGCGAGCCTGTTAGCTAAAGGAGCATGAATAAGCTGAGAAGCAAGAAGAAGCTGATAGGGAGCTCTCTCCAAGGCTGTAACCAAGGAGACCAAGAGAAGTGAGGAATTGAAGAAAGATAAGAAGAGAACTTTGCAGCTGCATGAAGTACTTTCAGAAAGTTATTTGAAGTCACTGTAACTTTTCACCAATAGTGTTATGTTGATTTATTGTGGCCAATAGTTAGGGTAGAAGAAGTATAAACAACTGGAAAGTGTATAAAAGGTCAGCCACGTTTGATAATAAAGAGTTGCCATCTGAGACTGCTTGTGGTCTCCGCTTTGTGTTGTGACCGCCTCGATAGCGACATCTGGTGATCACCGAGTGACACAACACCCTTAAAATATACTCAGTCTGGACCCATACGGAGTCCTAGCGACTGGCAGCCGTGACCCACTGGGATGCAGTGGGAGAGTGTCATGGTTTGACTCTGGCACAATACCAGTGCTTTTATAAGAATACTTTTTTCTGGTGTCTGCTGTGAGATGTGACTAGGAATAAGCAAAGCAGGCTCTTGCTTAGAAATAAAGAAAATTTTATTAACTAAACTACAAGAGAAGAGAAAAAAAAAAACACAAGGAAAATTAAAACTTTACAAAAGCTTTTTCTTCTTCTCCCCCCCCCCCCCCCCCCCCACTACATTTTTCAATGCAATACATTCTCTTAAATCACTAACTTTCAGTCTGGCACTACTTTTTAGAATACTCAATTTTCAGTTTATCAAGAGGAGAGGAATTTTTCTTGCACCATAGGCTTTCCCTGGAAACACTGTTGAAACTTTGTGTATTTCTATGTCACTCAGCACTGCTTGGAAAAAAAAATCTTTTGCTATCGTGACATTTTCTTTCTATACTCAGTGCTCTCACTACTGTGCATGGACTAGAGCTGCTTCTAGGGTTGTCTTTTAAGGATGCTTTGTTTCACTCTAAAAAAGGCACAGTTTTTTTTTCGGGACACTTGTCTTCTTTAAATTTTTGCACCCCCTGGGGCTGAGGCGTACCTACACTGAACTTTCTTGGTTCTGAGGCACTGCTTCTCTTTAAATGCAGTTTCTGTGTCACAGAAAAAAAAAATGGTTCTGTCTACGGCTACACAAGAAAAGTATAGCTAAAAGGCCACTCCGTCATCTCTTTTTCTACTCAAGAGTTTTCTCTACTTCTCTCTGGGCCTATCTCTTCTTATCTCATCTCTTATCTCTCTTTTCATTCAGCTCTAGGAGGATCAGCATTTGCAAGGTTTCTATCATGCAAGAAAAGGGTTAAAAATTTCAGTTTCTGCTTGTCTGAGAGCTCTGGAACTCTTACCCTGCTCTGCCGGGCACTTTCTCGCTGCACCTCCCCCTTATCTTCTTTGGCCGGCTGCTATTAAATTTAGACGCTGGCTCTTTTTTTCTCTCTCTCTCCTTGGGGGGGGGGGGGGAGGGGCGGGTGGCTGCTCGATGTCTCTTGGTGTTCCTCTACTCTTCTGTCTTCAAGGGCTTCTTCACTTCTTATCTCTGTCCAGGCCCAGGCCTACTACATGTCTGCCCCTCCCCCGCCCAGCAGCAGCAGCTGGATGGGGGAAGGAGATCTGACTTCTTTGCTTCTGAAGTCTTAAGAGAGCTTCCTAGGGGAGCAGCTTTGCTTTTAACCCCTGTGTGTTCTCAGAGGCGTGTCTAAACTTCAGTGGCTACATCAGGTGCTAATATTAAAATCTGAACACCTGTTGGTGGCCACAGAAAATCTCAAAAAAACCCCTACTTCCTGTCAGTGAAACCACGACAGAGAGGCGGCGCTGGTGCAGCTGAGAGTGGCGGGTAGAAGCCACAGGGTAGGTCCAGACCTGATTTTCTCCTATCAAGACACCTGGATAGGTGAGCCACCAACTATTAATAATGGGAAATAATTTATCTAAAGAGGAATAGACTGTTTTGGCTACATGGAAAGTTTTGTTAAGAAATAAGGGAATTAATACTTCAGACTATGGCCTTCATAGTATATTGCTGTGGGCTAAATCACAGCATTTTGGCACTGATCCTGACACAGCATTTAGTGTTAAAGCATGGAAAAAAGTTGGGGACAGACTGTGGGAAGTCATCCAAGCGGGAGATAAAACTGTTGTCGATCTAGTTGTTACTTGGGGATATCTCTTTGAGGCATTGAAGGAATGGAAAACAGAGCGAGAACAAGCAGAGTGGGATGCGGACAAAGAATCGGGGCTGATAACAGAAACTGATTGAGGGGATGAGGCAGAGAGGGCCTCTGATGGGGAACTTGGTGAATCTATCCTTGAAGAAGGTGCAGGTGCCATGCAAGTTACCAGGCAGGCTACCAAAGCTTCTGGGAAAGCTTCCAGAGATTCTGGGCTGGATGCTGAAGCTTCTGGGAAAGCTGCCAAAGCTTCTGGGCAAGCTGCCAAAACTTCTGGGCAAACTGCCATAGTATCTCCTTATCAGACCTTTAAACTTCTTTATCTCACACTTTCACAGCAGCTTGCAATGGTGCCTGTATATACTACACCACTATGCCAGTTAGCTGAAATGTCTTTAGCAGAGAGAGAAACCCAGCCATCTGTCCCCCCACTTCCCTCCGCTCTAGCCCAGCCATCTGCTCCCCTACTCCCCGCTGAGCTGCATGAACAACCTGCAAGGCCGTATCCTCTGTTACCTGACAGTGACAGCAACAGCGAATCAAGTGATGAGTTGCCTGCAGTAACACCTGAGTTGGGGCAAGGAACTGTTGACAGTTCACCTACTAATAGCTCTAGCCCTACTGCCCCATGGACTTTGCTCCCATGTCAAGTAACTGTGCTTCCTCGACAGCCTCAGGAGTTTTGGGAATTTGTTAGGAAGAAAGAAGCTGAAGAAAAGAATTGGGACATGATAGAAAGATTAGGTGCTCCCAGAGTACCTCAGGAGAACAGTGCTACTGCAAATGTTGCCTGTGATAACCCTATGGCTTTTCCAGTTTTTAAAGCAGCTCCTGGAACAAGGCAGGATGATAGTCATCGCGTCTTTGCTTGGAAGGTTGTGCAAGATCTCCAATCAAAAGTGGCACAGTATGGTATCAATTCCTCAGAGGTAATGCAATTATTATGTGTAATTAATGCAGATATGCTTGCACCTTATGACATCACGCATCTTGCTACAATTTTATTCCAGTCAGTACAATATGGTGTATTTCAAGAAACTTGGAGGCAAGTGGCTGAGCTCACAGCTTTAACAAATATGCATCTGCCTCAACACGACCCTCGTCATGCTGTGGACGTTGATGCCTATCTTGGTTTAGAGCAAATTTGGGAGACAATCTCCAAAGGGGCTCCTCTAGGAAAGCAAATTCATTCGGCCTCTCCCCCCAACTGGTCTGGGAGAAAATACTTCTTTGGAGAAAAGTGGAAACAAACTGTTTATTAAACAATAAAACCGAAACAATATCAAACAATAAAACCCCTTGCTGCTCTAAAAGAGATGACAAACTGAGAACACCCCATCCCCGGGTTGCGGCTCAGCTCACTCAGTCTCTGATCAGTTCCTCTGGTGCTGGAAATGTGGCAGGCCAGGCCTGGCCCGGTGGGCCACAGGTGCGAGCTGCCGGTGCTCCCCTGGGTGTTCAGTCCAGAGCAGGTTTAAACAGGTCCAAAGAAAAGGAAAAAAACCACAGTCCAGGGAACTTCTTTGCCTCAACTAGCTAAACTAACTAAAAACAAAAAAGAGCTCTGTCCCGCTGCCTGTCCATCTGCAGACAACACAGTCCAGGAGCAGGAATGTGTAGGAGTGAGTGCAGTGTCTGAAAACAAACTGCGCACTTCTCTCCCCGCTTCACTCTCTGGAACAAGTGTTAAAGGTGCAGAACTTATTATTCAGCATAAACAAAACAAGACGATTGGGGATAAAAGCATCATATAGTCAACCCAGGACAATGCCTTACTGGGCACTGGGCCTTTTGCTTACCCAGATTTACAGGCAAGGTGGCATCCTTCAATTTTGGCACAAGCTCAGCAAATTGGCATGAGTGCTTTAATTAAAACAATGGAAATGGCAGCTCCAAAACAGAGATATGTTACTATGCAACAAGGGATGAGAGAACCATTTTTGCAATTTGTAGAAAAGCTTGCTGCAGCTGTTGAAAAACAGGTAGATGATGAATCTTTGTGACACAAATTGTGTATACAATTGGCTAAAGAAAATGCAAACCCAGACTGCAGAAAGATTATTGACACTTTTCCTGGGGAACCCACATTGCCTGAAATGGTTACTGCTTGCTCGAAAGTTGGTTCAGTAGAGCATAAAATGGCAGCTCTTGCTGCAGTTCTAAGACCTTCATTGAAATGCTATAATTGTGGACAACAAGGGCATGTAAGGGCACAGTGTAATACCCAGAAAATAACATCTAAGCCAAGTGCAAGTAGCAATGTTGTGTGCAATCATTGGGCTCAATTTGGGCACTGTGCTAAACAATGCAGTATAAATATCATGCAAATGGTCAACTATTGCAGGGAAAGGAGAAGAAGAGCGCGAAGGGGCACGTGGGGAAACAAATACCCCAACAACCACAACAGCAAATACGGGCCTTCCCAGCACTGCAAAGCTACCCATTTGCGAACAATACCCAGGGGCAACAAGTGGGTCCGCAGGGATTGACATACCTACCACCGACACAGTAACCATTCTGACAAAAGAAATAGGTACAGTGCCCCTCAGTGCCTATGGTCCAACAGGACGAGGATTGAGTGCGTTTTTGATAGGAACATCAAGTACTACACTTAAAGGTATTCATGTGCACCTAGGACTTATTGGCGCTGATTATTTAGGACAGATTCATGCTATGGTATCCATTGATGACCCTCCTGTCACTATTTGGAAAGGAACTTGCATTGCTCAAATGGTACCTTCTGTGATTTATGTTCCAAATACAGTGGACCAAAGTCACAGCACAGGAAGTTTTGGATCAACAGGAGTACCTCAAGTCTCAAGTGTTCTGGACTGAGAAAGTAATGGAGAACCGTCCAGAAAAGACATGCATCCTTACTGCCAGTGGATGTCATCCAGGAACTATATCAGTAATAGGTTTGATTCAGACTCGAGCAGATGTCACAATACTCTTGTGACTTTGCTGGCTTCAATCATGGCCTCTCACTCATGCAAGTTTTGGACTTTTGGGGTTGGATGGTGCTACAACAGGTGGTTTGTCAGCCATTGTACTTAATGTGAAACATCCTGATGGCCAACAAGCTAACATTAGACTCTATGTTGTCGATGCTCCTCAAAGTTGGTGGGGATGAGATTGTTTATCTCAATGGGGTGTCAGAATTACTTCGGATTTTTATTAGGGGCCACTGTGATGCAGGGCAATGAACATCCAGTTGTAGCCTTGACATGATTGGCAGATAAACCTGTCTGGGTTGACCAGTGGCCCCTTACTACCGAAAAGCTTACTGTCCTGCAAGAATTAGTCACAGAACAATTGCAAGAAGGACATACTGAAGAATCATTCAGCCCCTGGAATACCCCTGTTTTTTGTAATAAAAAAGAAATGGGGAAAATGGAGACTTTTACATCATTTACCACAGATAGATGTGGTAATGGCAACAATGGGAGCTTTACAACCAGGCCTTCCTACACCTACAATGATTCCACAGGAATGGCAAATAGTTGTCATTGATTTGAAAGATTATTTTTTCACTAGAAGACAAAGAAAAATTTGCTTTTACTGTACCTTCCATAAATCGTGCTGAACTCAATAAAAGATATCAATGGAGGGTACTCCCCCAAGACATGAAAAATTCGCCAACTATTTGTCGATGGTTTGTGGCACAGGCCTTGTCAAAAGTGAGGGAGCAATTTAATAACTGCGACTGTTATCATTACATGGATGATATCTTGTTGGTATCTGACAACAAACAACAGTTATCAGCTCTTAAACAATGTGCTGTGACAAATTTGAAAGCTTTTGGTCTGATCATTGCCCCAGAGAAAGTGCAGAAACACATGCCTTGGAACTATCTAGGTATGTTGGTGACTAACACTGAAGTTATGCCTCAACCTGTAAAGTTAGACATTGATGTTAAAACTGCTACTGATGTACAGAAATTAGTTGGTTTAATAGGTTGGATTCTGTGGAGAGTTTTGTGCAGACGTGGCTTGAGGAAAAAGGCCATGATCATATACAGCTGGTTAAGCAGTAAAAAGCAGCTGTAAGCAGTAAGTTCTCAGCCTTTTCCTTACAAGAAAAACAACAACACTGGGTCCTTGAGCAAATAACAAGAAAAACACAGTGAAAAACACGGTGCCCTTGAATGGATAACTGTAGTCAACAGCAGGATGTAAAAACAAGTATTAGCCTCAACAAGAAAACCACAAGTATTTTGAGAATGTAGCCACAAAGGAGGGGTTGGCATGTAATCTGTAACCAATGATGAGCTCAGCTTTTGCAATATGTATGAGCTTAATTAACACTACTATAAAAGTATGTAAGCTGGATCAATAAATCTGAGACCAATGATCATCAACAGGATGTGCTCGTCTCCCTTCACTTCCATCAGGATTCAATCATATTTAGACATAACCAATCATCAGATGCAACCATTGTTTTATTTGCTTTCAGGCATCACTTCCTCTACTGATGAGAGGCAATTGACCCCAGCAGCAAAAAAGATCCTAGAAGAAATTGAATTAGCCTTAGCACACAACTTTGTGAACAGAACAGATACCTCTGTTGATGTACAATTGTTTAATTTGAAGGACCATGAAATATCATGTGGAATACTGTGTCAATGGAGTGATAATTGGGAAGATCAACTGCATATTCTGGAATGGATATTTTTATCTTTCAGATCTCAGAAAACAGCTCCAGGACTTTATGAGGTTTTTCCAGATATTATCATCAAAGGCCGCAGGTGTTGTCATGGGACTGTGCGACATGACCCTGTGACCATTGTGATACCTGTACAACAGTGGTATTTTGAATGGTGCTTTCAAAATAATCATGAGTTGCAATCTGCCTTATCTTGTTTTACAGGCCAAATAAAATTCCATTTGCCTTCTCATCCAGTTCTAAAACTGGCCAAAGAGATTCCTTTTGAAGGGAAACAAATTTGTTCTCCTTTTTCAGTGGAAGGTATAACAGTTTTTACAGATGGATCCAGGAAAACCGGAAAAGCAGCTGTTGCTTGAAGAAAGGAAGATCACTGGGAATATGAGACAATGATTAGGCAGGGATCTCCTCAATTGGTTGAACTTTGTGCTGTTCTTTTGGCTCTTACTTTATTTCCTTGTTCTGTAAATATAGTTACTGATTCCATTTATGTTGCCAATTTGGTTAAGCATTTAGATCAAGCAGTGTTGTATAATATTCAAGACAAACAATTGTTTTTCATGTTAGTGAAGTTATGGACGGTTATTGGTGCTTGAAAACATCCTTACTTCATCATGCATATTCATAGCCATACATCATTACCTGGATTTTTTATTGAAGGCAATTCCTATGTAGATTCTTTAGTAGCTGCTGCTGCGATCAAAACTGTACCTAATGTGTTGCAGCAGGAAATTTCATCTCATCAATTTTTTCATCAGAGTGCTCATGCTTTACAGCAGCAATTTAAATTGCCTTCTGGTGAAGCAAAATCAATTATTTCTTCTTGTCCTGTCACATGACTCATGTCGCTCAGTATTATGGTACCAACCCTAGGGGTCTTTCAGCTTTAGAGGAATGGCAAACTCATGTTATTAAAATGCCAGAATTTGGTTGCTTTAAGTATGTTCATGTCACAGTAGATACCTTTTCTCATGCAATGGTTGCTTCAGCACTCACAGGAGAAAAAGCCTGTTATGCTATTTGTCATTTTTATAATGCTTTTTCTATCCTAGGTGTTCCGTGTCACGTAAAAACAGATAATGGCCCAGCAGAAAATGCAAGCATTCTTTCGTGCTTGGGGCACTGAGCATTCAACAGGCATTCCACATGTCCCCTCGGGCCAAGCAATCATTGAAAGGGCTCATGGTCTTCTTAAATGTCAGGTTCAAAAACAAAAAGGGGGAATGCAACAGGAGTCACCTCAAGTGCGATTAGATAAAGCTGTTTATGTGTTAAACTTTTCACGTCCCCAACCTGACTCACAGTTATCTCCAATCTTTTACCATTTTTCCTCTTTGAATTCTAGGCAAACAGATTTCCGTAGAAATGTCAAGGTATGGGTCAAGGATTTAATTACTGATATGTGGTCTGGTCCAGTGGAACTAATAACATGGGGGAGAGGTTATGCTTGTGTTTTGACAGAAAATGGTCCTTGATGGGTTCCTGCTCGCTGTGTGAAACCTTATCTGGAGCAGGAAGGGACAGGATGGAGGGTTCCGCAGCTGAAGCAGAAGATGCGGATGACACTGGCTAATGCCATATATCAGGACATGTATTTAATCAATTTTAATGTGCATTCATAGTGATTAAAGGGTGTGATTTTGGTTTGCACTGATCAGGACAATGCAGGTTTCTTGGAACCTTTGTTCTAGTATTCCTGCATCTCTTGGAGTGGTTATAGTTTCAGGTTTGAGTAGTAGACATATAAATTTATAGGATAAAGTAGTTGAGAAATTTAAAAGCACTTATACATGGATGAAGGACAGGAACGATTGTATTAAAAATGGGAATGTTAATTTTGTTGATGATTGTGATTGTTGTTTTGTGTTTCCCCTGTCTGCTTGGATTTTTGCAAAGGGCCCTGCAAAAATCCACAGCAGCTGTATTTACAGTTCAAAAACACAAAAGGGGAATTGTGGAAGGGACTAACAGGGGGCCTGTTAGCTAAAGGAGCATGAAGAAGCTGAGAAGCAAGAAGAAGCTGATAAGGAGCTCTCTCCAAGGTTGTAACCAAGGAGACCAAGAGAAGTGAGGAACTGAAGAAAGATAAGAAGAGAACTTTGCAGCTGGATGAAGTACTTTCACAAAGTTATTTGAAGTCACTGTAACTTTTCACCAATGATGTTATGTTGATTTATTGGGTTAGGGTAGAAGAAGTATAAACAATTGGAAAGTGTATAAAAGGTCAGCCATGTTTGATTGTTTTATTAAAGAGTTGCCATCTGAGACTGCTTGTGGTCTCGGCTTTGTGTCGTGACCGCGTCGACAGCGACATGTACACAAGTTCTATGTACAAGCAAGTCTTGTGTTTGTGAGCATGTCTGCATTAGTAGAGACTGTACATAAGTGAGTGTCTCTGTGGCATGTGTGCTAGCTTGTGCAATCATGTTGTATTGCACTAAATAGTTTATTTAGTTGTTGTTTTGCACTGGGTGATGGGAAATTTGTACTGAGTATGGTACGTCACGTAGATTGTTATTTCCCCCCTCCCATCACATGGTCTTTCCCTCATGCACCCCTCTGCTATACACCCTGGTGATCTGTTCCCTGGTTACCCCTCCCCTCGCCCCTCCTCAATGGTATCCCATTGGCCGCAGTCCTCTTTCCCCGCCCCCATCCCCTCAGGTATAAAAGTCCACTGCAGGAATGTCACGCCGTCTTTTCCACTTGGGTGGTCGCCGGAACCAGAAGCGTCCTGTCCCAAGCCAATAAACAGGACACTTATCCCCACGTGGAGAAGAGCGCTTCTTGTTTTTTAATTTTGTCCATGTAAGACTCTGTGGGCCACAGTCCAGAGCTAGCCCAATTGGTCTCATACAGCAGCCCGAGTTACATGGAATCATACAGGTGGCGCCCCACATGGTCGTCTCCCACAATGGTCACTGAGGAGCTGGTAATTCACACGAGTGGATTATGTTAGCTTTTGGGACTTTCACCTTCCTCTGACTTCTTCGTCGTGTTTTTGTCAGCAAGAAGGCTTAGACGGTGGAATCAGGAACCCGCCATGCCCACAGTGGACCAATTTCAGACAAGGACTTCTTTACAGCTCTCCCAGCCAACCAAAGTCCCCAAGAGGGGTGAGTATTCCCTGTGAGTAGTAGTGGGACCCCAGAGGGGCCCCCAAAGGGTGGGGGTAAGCTCCCGGTGCAGAGAAAGGTCCGGTCCCGAGGAGGGTTTGCGGGCAGAGCGACTGTGGCACTGAGCCAGCACCTGTGTGCCATTCTGGAGGTGGTGTGGTTCCATCAGTTGGGTTCCCACGGCGCGTGACTCCGAGGAGCAGTGGCAGCTTTGCTTGCGGTGTGATTCAGCGGCGTGGGCAGGTGTCACGGTAAACATGGTGCTTCCCAAGGCAGTGGGACTGGGGGAGGGGGTGGTCCCCTTTCTGGTTCCCATGGGAGTGGAACTGGAGGAGGAGGTGGTCCCCCGGCCGGGTCCCACAGGGGTGGGGCTGAAGGGAGAAACCCTGGGGTTCAAAACTGGGAGGAAGAAGTAATTCCCTTGGTAGCCCCTGTTCAATACACGGGTGGTAGGGCTGGCCCTAGAACCTACCAGCCCTTCTCATATCAGACAAAGTGTGAGTTATGTAAAAGTCAATTAGAATTTGGGAGAAATAGTGAGATTTTCAGAAGCATGATGAGAGCTACGTTAACATCCCTTGAATTTGTTCCTGCTGACATCGTAGATCTTTTCCAGTGCCTGCTTACCCAGTCAGATTTTGATCTATGGGAAAGCTCCTGGAAGAGATCTCTCGGGGATCTCGTGGAAGAACTTAAGCAAACCTCTCAGGGTGCCAAAGATTTAGAAAATAGTAACATTACTTATGAACATCTGTGTGGCAAGGGGGAGTGGGCTAAGCCTGAGGACCAAGATCGGGTGTTGTCAAAATTCATTCTAGATAAGATTTCAAAGGCTGCGGATAAGGCTTTTAACCAGCTACCAACTGCTGAAGCTAGTGGTAGTTTCCTTGACATTAAACAGTCTCCTTCAGAAAGTTTCTTGCAGTTTGTCAATCGGCTCCGTGCACAGGTTGAGAGACAAGTATGGGACCCCCCCCAAGACACAGATGGAGATAGTGAAAGAGATGGCACAGAGGAATGCCAATGAAGTCTGCAGCAGGGTGCTCCTGGGACTGCCTCTCAACCCCCCGCCTACACTGGCAGAGATGATGGAAGCCTGTGCTAGGAAGGTGGAACTGTTCGCTGCAAGGGAGGTGTGGTCAAGGCCGACAAACCCAGAGACTGTGGCAGCTGTATCTCCAGGAGTCAGGAGGCAACAGATGTCACCAGAACAACTTCAACATGTCATTTGCTTCATATGTAAAAAAACAGGACACTTTGCCCAGAACTGCCCCCAAAGCCAGCAACAAAAGACACCCTTCACACCAAAAAACTACGACAGGAGCACGCACCTGCCCCTAGCCACGACATAAATGCAATGGGCTTCCCTAAGGGGAAAACCTCCCTCAGAACAGAAAAGGGAGAGAAAGGGAAGCAGGGTGCGGGAAAACAAAAGAACTGTATTTAAGATAAAATCTGATGGCCTCACAAGCGTTTCAAGCTTGTGACCACCAAAGCTTTTGTTTTCAGGTCTACCCAGTGGGCAGTCATTGGAGTGGACCTACCAGAGGACTTGCAGAACTTGACAAAATATCGCACAAGATTGGACAGTGAGTACTTTGTTATTGGGGACACTGCACACACACCCATGGAGATTGAGGGGGCTCCCATGACCATCAAAGGCGACATACCTAACTTCATTCTCCTGGCGCCCTGTCCACAGCCACCCTTCTATTTGGCCAAGGGGAAAAATCATCGCCCAGGCCATTCCTGTTCCAGCAGAAATTTCAGTAGAGGACAAGGCACCAGGTGTATACTGGGCAGAAGTTGTTGGCGAGGACAAACCCATTATGGGATGTAACCTAATGCGTGGAGCAGAACATCTCCACGTGGAAGGGTTGCTTGACACAAGGGCAGATGTGACAATCCTACCTGAAAGGTTGTGGCCGTCACATTGGGATTTGCAGCCCATGGCTGGTCAAATCCAAGGTGTAGAAGGAGTCACATTGGCAAAGATATCAAAAAGCATCATGCAAATTGAGGAACTAGAGGGAAAATTGGCCAGTGTCCGTCCATTTGTTACTAATTTCAAAGCTCCCTTGTGGGGTAGAGACACCGTGTCCCAGGAGGGGGTCAAATTGGTCATCCCTAAAACACCCCAGGATTTTTAGAAGTGGCCACTGTGGAGCGCCCCACCCACAAGTTAACATGGCTGAAAAATGATCCAATCTGTGTAAAACAGTGGCCACTCAGTAATAAAAAAAATAGAGGTGCTTGAGGAGCTTGTGGAAGAACAATTGGCTAAAGGACACATTGAAGAGACAGCTAGCTGCTGGAATTCCCCGGTCTTTGTAATAAAAAAGCCAGGGAAGGATAAGTGATTTAAGAGAAATTAACAAGATAATTGTGGACATGGGGTCTCTCCAACCAGGGATGCCCTTCCCAAAGATGCTCCCCCAAAATTGACAATTGGCTATCCTAGACATCAAGGACTGTTTCTTCCATATTTCCCTACACCCAGAAGATGCACCACGGTTTGCCTTCTCGGTTCCTACCACCAATCAAAAAGCCCCAATGAAGTGCTACCACTGGAAAGTATTGCCTCAGGGGATGAAATGCAGTCCATCCATCTGCCAGGGGTATGTGGCTTCATTGCTGTCCCCAGTGCGCGCCCAGAAAAAAGAGGCAATCATCCATGGATGATGTGCTTGTGTGTGCCCCCGATGACACAATACTCCAAGACACACTTGACCTAGTGGTTAAAGTTTTAACCTCTGCTGGATTCCAACTGCAGGAAGACAAGGTTCAGAGGATGCCACCTTGGAATTACCTGGGCTTGCAAATCACTGCAAGGACCATTGTTCCACAGAAATTGGAAATTAAGAGTGATCCCAAAACCCCAGCAGATCTCCATTCCTTGTGTGGGTCTTTGAACTGGGATCAGGCCTTGGATGGGCCTCACCAATGAGGACCTAGCTCTCCTTCTCAATTTACTGTAGGGAGAGAGAGAGCTAGCCTCTCCCAGGGAACTGACCCCAGAGGCAAAAACCGCCCTCCAAAAAGTGCAGAACGCTTTGGCCGAGAGGCAGGCTCATCGTTATAAGCCCAAGCTGCCTGTCAAATTCATTGTTTTGGGCAAATTACCACACATACATGGGTTGATATTCCAGTGGTTTGAGGGGTAGAAGGATCCACTTCTAATCATAGAGTGGGTTTTCCTCTCCCATCAGCGATCCAAAACCATCACACAGCCACAGGAGCTTATAGCTCAGCTGATCTGGAAGGCCAGGTTAAGATTGCATGAGCTGGCCTGTTGTGACTTTCAGTGTATTCACCTTCTAGTCCACCTTTCTAAGGAGGGAAGGAACTCTCCTGAGAGGTTGACCAAAAAAAGGTTCAAGGACCTGCTCCAGAGCAATGCCAATCTCCAGCTATCCCTGGACAGCTACAGTGGACAGGTATCAGTCCAGGCCCCATCACACAAGCTGTTCAATGAGGAATTCCACCTCATTGCTCCCGAGAAAAGGAGTCATAGGCCACTCAAGGCGCTTACAGTGTTCACTGACGCGTCTGGGGCATCCCACAAGTCGGTGATGACTTGGAGAAATCCCCAGACCCAGCATTGGGAAGCTGATGTTGAGTTTGTGGAGGGATCGCTCCAGATCGCTGAACTGGCCGCAGTCGTGAGAGCCTTTGAGAAGTTCTCGGAGCCAATTAATTTGGTTACCGATTCAGCCTATGTGGCAGGAGTAGTGTCCAGGGCGGAGCAGGCAGTTCTCAAAGACATCAAGAATGAGCATCTCTTCACGTTGCTCTCAAAACTAATTTATTTAGTTTCGCAGTGGGAGCACTCTTTCTATGTGATGCACGTGAGGTCACACACCGATTTGCCAGGTGAGGTCACAGAAGGTAATCGCAAAGCAGATTCCCTTGCCACCCCAGCAGAAACGGCACGCGTTCCAGACATCTTTCAACAGGCAAAGCTAAGTCACCAACAATACCATCAAAATATTCCAGGTCTAATCCGTCAGTTCCAACTAACACGAAGACTCGAGCCATTGTGGCCACCTGTCCCAATTGCCAGCTTCAGGCAGTGCCATCACTGCGTGTTGGGGTTAACCCTCGAGGCCTTGGGAGCTGCGAGGTGTGGCAGACAGACATCACACACATTCCCAGTTTTGGTAGCGTGAAATATGTACATGTCAGCATAGATACATACTCGGGTGCGGTTTATGCCTCTGCCAATGCAGGGGAAAGGGCTGTGCATGTCAAACAACACTTGCTGCAAGCCTTTTCAGTATTGGGGATCCCTAGGGAGATTAAGACAGACAGTGGCCAAGCGTATGCCTCCAAGGAGTTCCTAGAGTTTGTCCAGCAGTGGGGAGTGGAGCATAAGACAGGAATTCCCCACTTCCCCACAGGTCAAGCTGTGATCGAGCGTGCCCACCATACACTCAAAGAAGTCCTGGCTAGGCGGGGATTTTCTGCAGCATGGATGACCCCACAACAAAAGCTCTGCAAAGCCCTGTTTACCATCAATTTTTCTGAATTGTTCATTTGAAAACATGAATCCTCCAGTAATACATCATTTCAATAATAACAACCGGTTTAAGTTTTCACAGCGTCCACCAGTTCTCATTAAAGACCCAGAAACTTGGGAAACCAAGGGTCCTTATGAGCTCGTCACCTGGGGGTGTGGTTACGCGTGTGTATCCACCCCCTCAGGCCCTCAATGGATACCCCAAAAGTGGGTAAAACCTTTCGTTCCCAAAAATCCAGCTCCAGCAGACGGGGATGGGAAGCAAGCAGCTCTCTCCTCAAAGAGAAGACGCCACCGGAAAAAGGATGAAGAATCTTCCTAAAAGACTTAGCTGCATTCCAGCAGACCCATGAACTTGAATGTGTTTTGGTTTTTTTTTTTATGTTTGTTTTCCTTTGTAGAAAAGAAAATCTACCTCCCACCTAACCTTACGATGAGCCCTGTCTGAGTTGTCATCCTGTTCACAGTGAACAGTCTGACAGCTGCGTGGATCGTTCCTCAGCCACTCCAAAACATCTGGGTGACCCTGGCACAGACGCTCCAACAGGAAAATATATGCCTGTCCACAGCAGCAGCGAAAGACCCAATGTCTACTTGCCTGGTAGGGATTCCATTGCAAGCTGGAGAGTTTGAAGACAAATTAGATATGCCTATACTTCACCCAAGTCCCAAACCAAATCACACACAACCACACAATATCCGTCACCAGCGAGCTGTAATGATTAAAAGCCCTATAGAAGAGTGGCTGCCAATGTTACCCAGAGCTGCTCAGGAGCCTCATGAGTTAGAGCTGTTGGGTTTCTCCTCTGCACCATACTGCATACACTTCTTCTTTATCCCATGTTCCAACACCAAACCTTTTAACAACATAAAACAGTATCGAGAGGAATTCACTGCCAAAAGGTGATGTAAGGTTTTAAGCCATGTTGCAGCAGACAATCCGTACCATTCACATCCCAAAAGCCTCCCTAAAGGTATGTTTTTAATTTGTGGGGATCGGGTAAGGGCAGGAATCCCTTCTCGGCTTTTAGGAGGGCCATGTACCATTGGACTGTTGTCCCTGTTGACACCCAACCAAACCATAATTGGCGAGTGGACTCAAAAGAACAATTCGGTCAGCAAAATTCATAAGAGAAGCCTTGACAATTTGGACACAAATTGTGATGCAGAAATCTTCCATTGGGCCAAGTCAAAAAGAGTTGCTGTATCCCTTTTCCTTCCATGGGTTGCAGCAGCCAAAGCTCTAGGTGAATTGGGCCACCTAGAGTGCTGGGTAGTCAAACAGGCAAACTTGACATCTACGGCCATCAGCTCCCTCCTAGAGGACGAGGAGATTACCAGGCAGGCAACACTCCAAAATCGTGCTGCCACAGATTTCCTCCTGCTGCTGCATGGACATGAGTTCCAGGAATTTGAAGGACTGTGCTGCCTGAATCTAGCATCAAAAGCACCCAACATCCATGCGGCTCTCTGAGAAGTAAAAAACCTGATCGGACAAGTCAAGCAGGAATCTGAGGACTGGTTCAGTGGACTGTTCAAGGACTTGGGACTCTCAGGGTGGTGGACTTCTACAATTAGGACATTTTTGTTGTTTTTTGTTGTTCTTTTTCTAGTCATGTTAGCATTCCGGATTCTACCTCGCATCCATTTAAAGGCTGTCAACAGTTTGGTCTCCACTACCTCAGAAGTCAACCGCTCAGAGTTTGTGGACCTAAAGAAAATTGACAGGCCCACAAATCATGAGTGGTGGACAAATTCATAATCTGCAGCAGAAATAGTCCGATGCATTTCCTTTTAATTTTAGTTACCAGAAAAGGGGGAGGTGTTGTATTGCACTAAATAATTTATTTAATTGTTTTGCACTGGGTGATGGGAAATTTGTACTGAGTATGGTATGTCACTGTGAAGGTCCGCCCGAAATGAACGGGTGACGAATGATTTTTGGGTGCAAAAATAACCAACAAAGGCACAGGGGTTTTGCAGTAACAAATCAACAAGGTGCAATTTTATTGATTATAACCACAGCTAAGTGTGCGTTTGGTTAGGGGATCCGGGGAAGAGAAGGGTAAGACAAGGAAAAAAGGGAGGAAAGAACATCAGGGAATGGGGTATAGCTACCAAAATGTGATGTCTTCGGGGTCCCGCCGCCGAAACTCGCTGGTACACGTCTTGGGGAGTACTCAAAGGGCAGTTGAACTGAACCCCAATATATATACTGTTCTTGGTTGGAGGAAGGGTGGCTGAAATTAGGTTTCCATGGAGGGGAGAGAACAAGAGGAGGGGGTGAGACAGTTCCATTGTTTTCATGGCCGAATGCTCACAGGTACGTTAGGTTTTTCCCCCTCCCTGAGTTGGGAGGGAGTACAGTCCCAGTCTCTGGAAGGAGGTTGCCAGGGGGGTGCCATGGGGGTGCCATGGGGGTGCCAATAGGGTGCCAGAGGGGTTCTTGGTTCCTTGATGAGGGGATTCGCATCTCTGTTGGTCCGTCACGGTGGTTGAAGACAGGCAAGAGGGGTCTTCTCATGGAGCGGGGGGGGGAGCCACCCCAGAGCTCCATCCAGCCAGGTCAGGAGTTTGGAAGAAAGTCCAGTTCAATTGTCCAGAAAAGGGCAGCATGCCCCCTTCGAGTACAGCATGGCGTGTTCTGCAAACATCACTTGTGAACACACTAGATAAGCAGGAGACTTTCTTTCCCAACTGGCTCAGCAGTTTTAACCCTTCGGTAGTCTTTTCTCATGACAATTGTGAGGCAAAAAATGAAGGATTTTCGGATGGACTTCTACACGACCCCGTGACTCACGATTGTCTTGAGGAATCTTCATCAGCAGAGCTCTAGAGTGTCTTCGAAACTCATTGCACGTCGATAGCATAACCCCGGAAAAGTAGGGATGACAGGAGAGAGGGGATAAGAGGGGAAGAGAAGGAAAAGAAGGAGGGAAAAGGGGAACCAATAAACATAAACATAATTAATATTGATCATCATAACAATTTCACACGTGTTATAACAATTTCACAAAAAATTATAATTAATTTTAACAATTTCAAAAAATATTAATCAATTAAAGCAATATTATTTGTTTAACAATTTAAAAATGATTAAGGCAAATCACAAATAATCAAAACAACAAACAAATCATAATACAATCGTTGTCTTTTAAAATTATTTTCTAAAAATTAAAGTAACTTTCTGCAAATCATACTTGATATTTAAGAAGTTTTTCTAAAGCACATATGCTTAATTCATAACTGTTTTGTATCAAGTGTTTTGGGGACATCTATTGTATAGAGTACATCAGCTAAGCGGTGTGCATTGACTACAGTTGACTGTCTCTTAAGCTTTTTCATCATTCTCCAATTCAAAATGAATAGGGCTGCTGACAAGATAAAGCCAAGCGTAACTAGGATCAAAAGAACAACAATTGGATGGCACACACTGTTCGGAACACCTGTGGCAGTAGGTGACCACCCAAAGAGAGTATCCCACCACCTATGCTCAGCATCCTGCTTTACCCTCTCCATAACCCGGTGTATTTGTCTCACGTTGTGATGAACAGTCACCAGGGTCTTCTGTCCACTCTCCTTGATTTTCTCGAGGATGTCAACCAGGTCTTGATGGAGCAGCAGTTGTCTCACGAGGGTGAGGTTCATTCCGATAGGAGTGGGCATCAGCTTCTGGATCAGTGTGTAGTTGGATTGCAGTAGGTGGTGAGAAGTAACTGGAGCTTCGTAAGAGAAATCACATCCTACTATCTTAGTAAAGTTACAAGCACAAAAGTTTGAATGATTCTTTGTATCTACCACAACATCTTCTACAAAGACAGAATCACATGTCGTTCTAAAGCATGCACAGCCATTGCCTATGTATATAAGAACTGTCTGGGTATCCTCATGTGGACGAATCTCGAAATGACAGATGTTCTGCTCTGTGTCCAAACAGATATCCTGAGCTACAATTGCATTGCTTTCACAGATAAACCCTTGCTGTTCTCGGACAATACAAGTTTCCAGGTTAACAGCTTGCCATTTGTCATCAACCTGACGGGCCCATCCCCTATGTTCAGTAGGATAGAGAACAGCTCCGTCATGGTTTAATCCTAATGCAATAACAGGGAAGACCAAATGTACAGAGGCATTGCGTATGGTTAAAACAAAAGCAGTGGCTGTGTTTGAAATGGGATCATAGGTAAAGTTCACCAGGTTCCACCAGGATTGGAATTCTCTTTCAAATTCAGTGGCACTGTCCCAGATTATTTTCCAAATTTCTGTGGGGAAGGTGCCTTCCTCGCCCTCTCTTATAATTGCAGCAGAGACTGATTGCATCCACAATTGTGCCTGGATACAGCTGAGGGCTAAGGAAACATTGTTCTGTGTAGCACTAAGTGCATCAATTACCAATTTGTGATCATCCACATTCACTCTTTCCCAATTTGGCAAAATGTTTGACAGCAGCCACTGGTGCGTCCCTAAGGCTGACAGAGATGACCTCAGTGGTTGCTGCAATCCGGTCAGGTCCCTAGTTGTAGCAGCCAATTTGTTCATTAGTACTTCAGAATCAATGCTATTCAGAATTCCCAGTCCTGTACCCACAACATCGGTCACATCCCTTGGTGTTCTCTTAAAGGAGCTTCGTTTCCGAAGCCAAGTGGTCCAGCCTTCAAAAGAGGTTTGCAGGAATGAAGAACAGGCTGGTTGAATATCTGAAACATTGTTCTGCATTAGCAATTTTACCTGTTTGAGAGACCATGCCGGATTGAACAATATTTGTTGTTGGCCAGTTTTCCTGATCACATAAGGTCCAATCTCGAAAATTATCGGGATGAGTGTGACCGGTGGTATGGGTGAACTGGTAACAGTGACGACAGTGGGAACAGTGGTTTCAACATTAATTACAAATTTAAAAGAAAGGCCTTGAGTATCCTTGGCCCAGAGACAAATTACCTCTGTAGTGCCGGTTAATGTGAAACTGTACCAGCAATCCCGTACGCTAGGGTGTGTGCAGATTTGCTGCTGTTCGTTTTCCCGATCTGTGGAAACACTAATTGACCTTGCTTTGCTGTAATTAGACCCATTAACCATTCGACACCCAACACTAATTTTTTCACCCACTATTCCTTGAACCTGCCAGATTTTGCGTCTTTCCCATTCTTGTCTGGTGTACAACATATCCTCATGTGTAACTACTGTTAGCAAGTTCAGACCCGTGACATTTCCCATAGATCCGGTGGATTGCAGGAAGGCATGAGACCAGGGCCACTCAAAGGAGTTCCCTGCTGCCCCTGCCAATCGGGATGTGATGTTGGAAAAAAGGTTCGCACTTAGGGTCTGAGAGAGTGTAATTACAACACTCGGTGTGGGTTTTGGTACAGTGTTTATCTTAAATGTGTAAACCAAGCCTCTTAGTCCTAATGGACTAGCTGTGTCATTCTCCCAAAGACATGTCGCATAAGTGGGTTTGATCAAAGCAAAACTGTACCAGCAATCAAGTGATTCATCATTACAATCTTTTGTAATTGCAACATTGGTGGTTTTGGTACTAGAAACATAACTACCAACATGCTCCTGGCGGCAACACAGGGTAAGGGGACTTTCTATTTTGGATCACCCCCATTTCTTTGTGGGACACAATTTTGCTGAGGGGATGTTCAGATGATTCTTTCCACCTGCTTCCATAAAATTTCCAGCAATTATGATGGAGGTGGCTTTTTCATGGAGGGTTCCTTCCACTTTTCTGCATGTTACCACAATTGACTCACCAACCGTTCCCGTCAGGGTTCTCATCAACTCATTCTGGTCCCACCTCCACTCATTCGGGCGGTACACCTTGGAGTCATGCTGCACTAGGGTTGCCAGGCTCGGGTAACGGCCCTTAGGATAGGTTCCAAGGGCACTGGTGTGCTGAACAATGGCTTCAGGCCACAGCTGCTCACCAGGGGGTTGTCCATGAAATTGCGGTAAAATGCAGAAAAGTATTAGCAAGGTTATCATGTTTTCAGAGGATTCTCATGTCCCTCGGGGTTCACCTGTAAAAGCAAGAACAACAAAAAATCCTGCCACTGAGAGGCAGAAAGGAGTTTAAAATGAGGGGATTATCCAGCGTGTGTGTATGCGGTGCTCTTTTCCAAGAGCGTCAGAGGCTACCCATGCATATTTATTCAGAGGGGTTTTCAGCACAAGTGGTACCTCGCCCACCATGGGGAGATCCACTAAGACAGGTTGTCCCGGGTAATGTGATGGATTGTTTGCATCGTCGGGACCTTCCAGTGAAGGGATGATGCTTGGAGGTGTGGGGTAAAAAGCGGTGACTTTGGGGCAGCCATTCACTCCCCACCTGCTATTTACCCCTTTAACAGCCTCCCACAGTCGACAATCCCAGCTTGCTTTCTGGGGCTTAAGGAACCGCTTTAAAAGGCCATTTGTCCTTTCCACGATCCCGTTAGCCTGAGGGTAGTAAGGAGTATGAAAGGTCCACTTAATGCCTTCGGCCTTGGCCCAATCCTGGACCACCTTGGCAGTAAAGTGAGTCCCGTTGTCAGACTGAATTTCTTGCGGCTTAGGAAAAGTTCCAAACCACCCCTGCAAAGCTTTAACTGTATTTTCACCTGTGGCCCTTTTAAAAGCATCAGCTTGTACCAACCCAGATACAATTTCCACTCCTACTAACACAAAATGTTTACCTCCTGATTTCTTAAAAGGACCAATATAATCTACCTGCCACTCATCCCACAAGCCTTTACCTTTCCTCAAATGCAGAGGGTCATCCTCTAAAGGATGCCTTTCCAGTCGCTTGTGGCACTGTTCGCAGGCCGATATGCATGTTTTACACATTTCCCTGGTGACTGGCTAGCCGCGGGCGTGTGCTTCCTGGTACAGATCTTTGGCACCTGTGTGCTGCCTTTTTACATGTAACCATTCTAACAGTTGATTCCAATCCTCTGAAATAGTTTCTTTTTTCAGGGGGCTAAGCCTTGCTAGTTCATCAACTCTGTTGTTCCATTCACCTTCTTGATTCCCATCTGTTTGATGAGAAGCTACCCAACCGACCAGAAAGTTTCCTTTACTGGTGATTTCTAGGATTTCTTTCCACTTATCTTTCTGCCACACTGGGATTCTGTTAACTTCCCAGCCATTCTGTTGCCAGAAAGGGAGCCACTCAGTGCAGCCTTTGTATATCGCATATGAATCAGTATAGATGTAAACAGGAGAAGTGTTTTGTGCCTCACGCTGGAAAACACTCCAGAGGGCTATGAGTTCTCCTACCTGAGCGCTGCCCTCCCCTTCTGTGATAATCTTTTCACCAGATGAAATATGTAAGGCAGCCGCCTTATATTTCCAAATTTTTCCTTCCCGCTTTGAGGAAGCATCTGTAAACCAACAGTTTGCTGCTATTTCAGGTGAGAATGGTGGTGCTATTTTTATTACAGAAGCAGGTTTGTCTTGGCTACTATCCAGGCTCTCAGTGTCTTGTATTGCCAAGAATTTTGCAGCACCTTCTGTGACAGAAAAGCTATTGCAGTAATACTCTATTTGAGCATACCATTTCCTGGCTGACGACTTTTGAGCTATACCGTCAGGTGGAGGGGTCCCGTTTGTGACAGCTTTAATTACCTTGAAGGAACCTCTCAAGATGATGGCTTGCTGCCGTGTGATTTTCTCTACTTCAATGAGAGCCAAGCTAACAACAAACAATCCTTTTTCCCAGGTAGTGTATCTTTTTTCAGCATCTTTAAAACCACGGGAAAAGAAGCTGACAGGCCTCGTTGGACCCTCAGGACCTCGCTGCCAGATGTGTATTGATAGCCCTGAGGAGGCAAATCCCCATTCCACTTGGAAGGGGTCTTTAGGGTGAATGGGCCCCAATGCCTGCTGTGCAGTGGCTTCAAAAATCAATAACTGCAGTGCTTCCTCCTGAGAAGGAGTCCAATCCCATTTGACTCCTTTTCTCAGTAAATTGTAAAGGGGCCTAGCAATGATTGAGAAATCTGGGATGTGTTTCCTCCAGAATACTAACAGTCCTAAGGCTTGCTGGAGGTCTTTTTTGTTTTCAGGCATTTTCATCTGCTCTAGAGAAGTTAAAGTGTCAGGCGGGATGCATGTGCTGCCAGATCGCCACCAAATTCCCAGGAATTTTGCTTCCTGAGAAGGCTTTTGAATTTTCTCTGAGGGAATCTTTAAATCAAGGCTCTCCAGATGAGAGATTATATTCTGCTGGAGATCCCCCACCTCTTTAATTTCCTCTCCTCCTACCAAAATGTCATCAATGTATTGGTACACAGCTACAGTGTCAGGTTTAGGTATTTTTTCTAATTCTTTTGCTAAAGCATGATGTGCTAGTGTTGGAGAGTGTTTGTATCCCTGAGGGAGTCTGGTGAATGTGTACTGTTGTCCCTCCCATGTGAATGCAAAGCGATCCATGTCCTCTGGCTGTATAGGTATCATGAAGAACATGTCTTTGACATCTATGGTTGCCATGATTGTGTGAGCCTTTTCTTGTATTGATGTTATCAGTTCAGCTAAATTTGGCACTGCTGCAGTCAGAGGGTCAGTGTTGGCATTCAGCCTACGGTAATCAACCGTAAGCCTCCACTTCCCGTTAGGCTTTCGGACTGGCCACACGGGTGAATTGTATGGGGAGTGTGTGTTAATAATTATTCCTTGATCACGCAATTCCTGAATAACTGGTTTGATGCCTTCTCTAGCTCCAGAAGGCAAGGGATACTGTTTCACATTGATTGTTTTACTGTAAGGCAGTGCAGGTGCGGTCTGAAGCAGTCTAATGTTAAGTGGTGGAGTGCCAAAAGACCACAGGAAACCCTCAGTGTCTTCCCACTGCCTTCCTGAGAGGACATCCATCCCTAGCAGATTATTCGGTATGTCCCCAATTACCATTTTGACAACCAATTGATTTTCTTCTCCAGGGAGTGTTACTTTAACTAAAGCAACATTCATGGGTTCTATGGTTCCTAAAGCATTAAGAACGCAACATTGCCTTTTTGTTGGAACAACTCCACACTTCTGGGCATCTCTATGTGTTAGTGTGGAGATCTGGGCTCCCATATCAACAATGTAGGTAACCAGAACTTTTTTAGGGCCCGTGATTGCAGTAATTAACATGTCTCCTGATTTATTTTTTGTGAGCATTTGTAAGTAAACCCAACCTCCACCCCTTCGTTCACCTGTAAGTGGTGGAGATATTAGTTTCCCGAAAGCTCTGTTGGTGAAGATTCACTGTTTGTGTTTTGGGGTACGGGCAGGTGGGCAGTTATGTTGCTTAGATTCTGTGAAAGAAGTTGCGAAAGAGTTACTTCCGGCTTACTGCTGGTGCTTTTCAGGAGACACGCAGCCAGGGTTTCACTGTACAAGTTCTGCGAAAGAAGCTGAGAAAGAGTTAATTTTGGCTCACTGGCTGTGTTCTGAGGGAGAGGCTGAGATGCAGCCTCACTGCCCAGGTTCCGAGGGAGAAACTGAGGAAGGGTTAACTTTGGCTCATTGCCTGTGTTCTGTGTGAAAGACTGTGATGTATTGTGTGTACTGAACTGTGTATTGGTAGGAGTGTTTGTTAATTTCTGGTGAGGGAGGGGGATCGGGGCACTGGGCTGGGTATTTGTTCTTCTAAAATTCCAGTTAGTTATGATTTTCTGCAATTTTTCAAGTGGTAAACCATCCATTATGTCCCGGGGAACCCCTTTCTTTATTCCCAGCATCCACCAGCGTTGTCTGTTGGAAATCTGTTTTCCTGGTTCTGTGTTTTCAGTGCTAGGGGTTCCCATAAACGGGACACGTTTTGTTTTTTCAGATTTTTCTTCCAGGGTTTTTACAGGCCCATACTGTCTACAATAGTTTATTAAATCAACTGCTACCTCACCCCATGTCCAAATCTTGCGATTGCTGCTAGATGTGTCAGATGGTGTTGTGGGGGCCTGTGTTGGTGTATAGGGTGAAGGTGCAGTGTCAGTGGATTCAGACTGATCAGTGGAGTTGTTAAGAAGTCTTTCTAGTCTATCTATTGGACTTAGAGCCATAACTGTTTTCTGAATAGTGATTGCTGTTGATTTCAATGTTTCTGGAAGCCCACGAATTAAAGGGGTCATAATTTCAGGCTTCACAGGCAATTGCATTGGAGATTCAAAACCAGGAATTAATTTTTTCTCATGAATCATTTGCAAACATGCAGCTTTTTGTACACTTTCTAGGATTTGGTCAGGGGTAGTGGCAATTGCTAAGGGATCACCCCTTTCCAGGGGATTTATTCCCCCGGCCCAATAGGCTGCACGTTGTGTTAGAGACCAGGCATCACGCTTATCTCCTGTTGTTAGGAAAACATCATGTCCCCAGTAACCACTGGCTTCTTGTTCAGTTTACTTAATCTGGTCTCCGCCAGTGAGGGACACATGGAACACATATTCTGTTTCTGATTCGTGGGGGAGGTGACCAAATTCCTTTTTCAATTTAGCTAATTCGGTAGCGCTGAATGGTGTTTGTTTGGTTGTTATGTGGGGATCCATGTCTTCATCATTAATGTAATTATATTCAGTTTTAATAAAAGGTCTCAAATGAGGACAACAATTTTCCCCACAATTTTTAGCTGTTTCAGACTCTTTGTAAGGATAGTTTTGTTTTGCTGCCTCGAGTTCTTTGTTAGGATAAATCTTTTTAATGCAAGGTGTTACTTTTTCTTCCTCCTCTGTAGAGGAGTTGATTTTGTGTATGGCTTTGGTGTGTTCTTCCCTAAGAGCAGCTCGCAGCATGTAAATTTCATTTCTGTCCTCATTTAACTGTTTTTGCAAAATTTCAACCAAATTTTGAAGGGAATCTATAATTACCATTTCCTCAGTTCTCCGTTTACAGCGGTTTTCTATGGCTGCAGTAAGACATGCTCCAAGAACTGAGCAAAGAATGTTTTTATTTTTACCCATTTTGAATTTTGATTCATGTTGCAGAGAACATATTCTATCAAGGACATTTTCCAAATTAAACCAATTGTTCTCTGCCCAAGTTTCTCCGCCAGATGACGGTTTGGCATGGTATTTAGCAAGCAATGTGTAAAAGCCAGCTTTTGCTTTAGGATTGAGATTTTCACTCATTTTGTGTGAAGGGACTAGGACTATACCAGGGAGCTGATTTGCGAACTCAAGTTACACAGTCATACAGACTTTTGTTCCACTCTGTCTCCCTAGATAGCTGAAGAAACCAAATCTGTCTGGAAGGCACTGTTTTAATTGCTTCAGGTTGTCCCTTCCTTTCCAGACAGTCTAGACACACACACTTACACACACACACAAATGTTTTCTCTGTGAGGGGACCAGAAACCTAGAACAGGGAAAAAGCCACTCAGCCTTCGCTGGGCCGCCCCTCGCTCCCTGTGTAGGTGAAGGGACAATATCTGTCTAAAAGGCACTGCTTAATTACTTCAAGTCTGCCCCTTCCTTTTTAGACAGTCCAGGTACACAAAAATACAGCAGTAAAAAACAGTAACAGGTTCAAATTCAGCTCAAAAACAACAGTAACAGTTTCAGATTCAACTCAAATACAACAACAACAACAACAGTATCAATATCAATATCAATATCAATATCAGTAACAGCATCAATATCAGGGTCAGGAGAAATATCAGTGTCAGTGTCTGTGCCGGTAAGATCAGTAACAGAAGTGACAGTAACAATTTCCCCTGCTTTTGCACCGAAAAATCTTTTGTGTCAATTCCGAAGCCTGTGTGCTCAATCGAGCATGAGATTTGGCTTTGGCGTGTGCAGTCTGTGAGAGGTTACAGACTACACAAAACCTGCAAAATCTCACTGGCTACTGGAACCTCCTGTCCGTGACGCTAATTATGTGATGGTCTGCCTGAAATGAACGGGTGACGAATGATTTTTGGGTGCAAAAATAACCAACAAAGGCACAGGGGTTTTGCAGTAACAAATCAACAAGGTGCAATTTTATTGATTATAACCACAGCTAAATATGCGTTTGGTTAGGGGATCCGGGGAAGAGAAGGGTAAGACAAGGAAAAAAGGGAGGAAAGAACGTCAGGGAATGGGGTATAGCTACCAAAACGTGATGTCTTCGGGGTCCCGCCGCCGAAACTCGCTGGTACACGTCTTGGGGAGTACTCAAAGGGCAGTTGAACTGAACCCCAATATATATACTGTTCTTGGTTGGAGGAAGGGTGGCTGAAATTAGGTTTCCATGGAGGGGAGAAGAATAGGAACAGGAGGAGGGGGTGAGACAGTTCCATTGTTTTCATGGCCGAATGCTCACAGGTACGTTAGGTTTTTCCCCCTCCCTGAGTTGGGAGGGAGTACAGTCCCAGTCTCTGGAAGGAGGTTGCCAGGGGGGTGCCATGGGGGTGCCATGGGGGTGCCAATAGGGTGCCAGAGGGGTTCTTGGTTCCTTGATGAGGGGATTCGCATCTCTGTTGGTCCGTCACGGTGGTTGAAGACAGGCAAGAGGGGTCTTCTCATGGAGCGGGGCGGGGAGCCACCCCAGAGCTCAGTCCAGCCAGGTCAGGAGTTTGGAAGAAAGTCCAGTTCAATTGTCCAGAAAAGGGCAGCATGCCCCCTTCGAGTACAGCATGGCGTGTTCTGCAAACATCACTTGTGAACACACTAGATAAGCAGGAGACTTTCTTTCCCAACTGGCTCAGTGGTTTTAACCCTTCGGTAGTCTTTTCTCATGACAATTGTGAGGCAAAAAATGAAGGATTTTCGGATGGACTTCTACATGGAGTCTCTGTGGTCGAGATGACCCCGAGGTGTTAGAAAGTCTCTTTTTCCAAGCCCCAAGATTGACGAAGGAGTCAGGATTCCACGGCTGTGGTTTTCAAGGTTGTTTATTTTCTGTTATCTATAACATTCTTTTTCTGACCTGCTGAGGTCTGTCTAGCAAGTTGGTCTGTGGCACACTGACTGCCCCAGAGGCAGTGTTATCTTTTTATACTAAAAACTACATGTACATTATTTACAATAATTTTCCAATACCTATCACCTATGTTAGACAGTGTGTTTCTACTCTAAACCAATCCAAAAGTGCCCCCATCACCCAGAAGATGGAGGCTAAGGAGAAGAAAGAAGAAGGACAAGGCATGCCCAAATCCCTCCATCTTGGCTTCTGAACCCCCATTCTAAAAACCCACAAATCTACTTTTCTATCTTGTGACTAACTATCATTCTACTTAAAATCTTGAGGCTTGTAAATCTTCACATAAAGTTGGTAATTTTCTCCATGGGTTAAAATCAAAAGCATAGGTGTCTTTGGCTTCATGCCAAGGCTTCTGAGCCCCCTAGCAGGGGCTCAAGCCATCCAGGGCAGCCAGAGGGATGTCCTGGGTTCCAACACTGTACTTTGTGAATGACAAATGAAAGCCTCACAACTACTCTAAGTGCTTTAGATAACTGTTTAAGTAATATTATGGACATAGAATTTAAATTACATTAGTCAATAATATAATTGTCCTATGAAAATTACAAGTATCTGTTAAGGGGAGGAACAGTGAAATGTGTTAAAATTATTTGATTAAAACTGAAGTATGGTGAGAACCAGAGGGCAAGACCAGGTTTGCCCCTGTACTCGCCACCAAGAAGATTATAACCCTGCTGCAGGCAGCAACCCTGTAGGCATGGTAGGTGGGGGTAAAAGCCATACTGGACCTCTGTTCACAAACTCCACCAATCATTTTGCTTAAAATTCTTTTCCACTGTCCTCACCCACATCAACAGATGCTATTATAACTAATCTAAAATCAAACTTGATTCAAGAAAAACCTGAGCAGTTCATAAAAAACAAAAAAAACCAACAAATTATTTGCTTGAGCCAAATAACTTATAAAAAAGAAAAGGGGGGTTTGTTATAGATGGATAATAAGATGATTGGCTCTCGCAATTAAGGGATGAATATTGTGTGAACATTTAGAGAAGCTTTAGTGATATATAGTTATGTTATTGAAGTTTAGCTGTCCTCTGTTCTCCCCATAGTTCCCTTCCCCCCCCCCCCCTCTGTATTGTTGCCATCAGACACCCTGGGTTGTCTAGGATGGGTAGAAAGAAGGAGCGCACATGTGTCCCTTACATGGGGTAGTTGAGAATGGAAAAGCTTGTTGCTGGGGGTGTCGGGGGGTGGCATGACAACACCTGACCCTCCAATCAAGTTGCAAGAAAGCAGTCTCCACCAATAAATGGCAAAGAAGAGTTGATTGACAGACTTTGGGAGGGGCCAGGGTTGGCTGATGCAACCCCCAGGAGTAAAAAAGACTAAGCATCCATTTTGAAGACAAGACAGCCATGTGGTAGGCAGCCATTAGGGCAGCTTCCAGGCCTTCTTTTCCTTATTTAGTCTTTTTGTTGCATTTTTGTTAAAGTTTAATAAACCCTTTAAATTTTTTAAGTGTGCAGTCATTTTTCACACCCACAGACTCTGAAGTAATAGTTAATCTCTCAGATAAATGTTGAGGTGAGTGGATACATCACATACATACACACTTGTTCGCATTCACAGACTGAGCCCACATGTGCAGATTGTTCCGTGTAATTCATAGTACTTGAGATATTCCTCATAGTTATCTCCGGCCATTCTGCGACCCACAGGACGCGGGCAGCTCTTCTCAGCACCTGCAAGGGGAGACCACAGATTGCGCTCATGCTTTCGGGCACAGGAAGCGACTCAGCAGCAGCCCCCAAGGAGGGCGGAGCAGCTGCTGTTCCCACAGACCTGTCATGGCTGCCCAGCAACAGGCACAGGAATGCTGCGGTCCCGAGTCGCAGAGGCCAGAAGACCCTCTAGTCCCACCCCATTTCTTTGGGTGCTGTCACCAGAAGCTGTCCCAAGTGTTACCGTGTCCCAAGGCAGTGACTCCACAGCAGAGCAGCCTAGAGAGTCTATTATCAGTCAAATGTCAGGATCAAAAAGCCAATCTCTGTGCGCTGCCAAACCGGAATGAGCGTGGAAGGCACGGGCATGCTGGGAGGGAGGGAGACAAGGAGTGACTGCTGCTAGAGTGAGAAAGCCTGTCCTGACGGCCGGCTGGCTAACAGGGACAGCCTCAGCTGAGACCAGTCCCTACAGAGACAGAAAACAGTGTATGCCTCTCCCAGAAAGCACGTACCCAGGAGCAGCAGTCGGGACTGGAGCGGGGTCTGTGCTGCAGGGGCTGGCGCCAGGCACAAGATGGTGGCCAAGGCCGTTGATCCGAGGAGGTGGTGCCTCCCGCCACTCCCTGCAGGCTTTCCTGCCAGAGCCCCGGCCAGCCATGGCTGTCATTCCCAGCACTGCCCCTGGGCTTCCTGAGGCTGGCCTACCCAAGGCACGGTGTGTCTCCAGGCCAGAGCAGTGCGGGGCAGGCAGGACTCTCCATTGTGAGGCATATGTTTAGATGACCATTAATAGACAATAGATTCATTAATGCAGCATTGCAACTTTGCTCTGTACATGCAAAAAAACACAAGACAGTTTGTACCCCCATCCGCCAGCTATTTAAAGAGACAAGAAATGTGAGTGGGACAGGGTGGGAGGAAAACATGAGAGGAGAAAGGGCAGGAAACATGATGGGAAGAGAGTGGGAAACATGAGTGGAATAAAGACAGGAAACATGAGGGAGAAAGTGTGAGAAGTCTGAGGGGAAAAGAGAGGGAAACATGAGGGGGAAAATGACTGGACATCGGAGGAGAAAAAAGGGCAAGGAATCAGTATGGGGCAAGCGCAAGAAGTGCGTGGGGGGGAAGTATGGCAAATGTGAGGGGAAAAGGGCAGGAAACATGGAGGGAAAATTGGGTTGTAAAATCATCAACTTTTATCAAAATGTCCACAGTGAAACCAGCCTGTGTGGCTCCCTCAGGACACTGCACAGGCTTAGGGCCAGACATATCTCCAGGGACTAGCCTGGCCCTGGCAACAGGACGCTAATCTTTTGTCCATCCCTGTGCTACGATGCAGAGCCACCGAGCAGCCTGTGCAGAGCCTGGAATGCCCTCTGTAGCAATGTACTTAAACAGCTTAGGCCACAGTGTGCTCCAGACAAACCATTTTTAGTTATTCTTATTGGAGCCCTCTGGAATTCATCAAGGTTACTAAGACATAAATTGTGCTAAATTAAGAAAAAAGAGGCTGAGAAACAAAATGCCAAGACCACAAGAACTAGATAAAGGAGGGCCTTGAAGCACTGGACTGTAACCAATCATATATCCTCAAAAGTGCATGCAGAGCATATGGACAAGATAGAGGCACCAATGAAGAAATGCGTGATCGCCTGTGCAGTAGTATTAGAATGTATAGAGCATAATGTAAACAATAAAGGGGCTTCTGCTTAATCACATAGATTAGTTGTCCAGGAGTCCTGATGTCCCCCAGCCCTCCCGAAGCAGGATGGCCATTGCTGGCAAAGAGCTCACTGCTTGCTGAGGGCATAGGCTTCCATCTGGCAAGGCAAGACTTGGACTGGTATACATCTGTGCAGGCAAAATGCCTGTGCCTCTCAAGGGGCAGGATCAGAGAGCCCCTTTTCTGTAGAAACACATGATCTTGTTCTCTTGGGACAGCTTTTTGTCACTTCTGTCTTCCCCTTGGGACAGGCCCTAGACACTCTAGACTTCCTCTAGGGACAGATCTTAGTTGATGTACTCTTTCCACTCTTCCTCCTCCTTGGCAAAGGTTCCATCCCTGGTCTTTGGCACTAACAGGACTGATACCTCCAACTGTCCCTGCCCACTGCCTGCTGTGAGCATGGACTTCCAACTTGTGCGGTGAAAGACTGGGTGAGCCGCAAGAGTTGTGCAGTGCAGCTGCCTGGCTCTCTGCCCTTGCACCTGTCACCTGCACACTGAAGGCCAGAGAAGCTGTTGTTATTACTGTCTCTTGTGCCTCAGCAGCAAGAGGTGTATGGTGCTCCACTTCCTCAGGAGCTCTGGCCAGAGCTGGCTCAGAGGCTGTGGCACCCACTGGGGAAAGAGATGCTCAGGTCACTGGTTGTCTCTCCTGCTACCTCTGTGACCATGGTGCTGAGACAGCTAAGCCTCCTCTGGGTAGCAGTGTGAGGGTCCTCAGGTCCTCATTGATCACTGGGCCCAAGGAGTTGTCCCAGATGCTGTAGCTGACATCATCTTCCAATTGGGACAGCTCTTGGTCTTTCTCTTATTCCTGTTGGGACATTGTCTTTCCGGTGGGACACCTCTTTGTCATTGTCATTTTCCTACTGGGACATGCCTTTGTCATAGTGATCTTCATCTTGGGACATGTCTTTGTTGTCTTCCTGCTGGGTAAATTTTTTGTCATTGTCCTAGTCCCTTTTGGACAGGTCTTTGTCTCTCCTGTATTCGCCTTGGGACATCTCTCTGTCATTCCCATCTTCCCCTTGGGACATGTCTTTGTTGTATTCCCATTATGACAGCTCTTTATCACTGTAATCTTCTCACTCGGCCAACTTTTCATCTCCTGTATTCACCTTGAGACAGATCTTTCTCATTGTTGTCTTCCATTTCAGCCACTTCTTGGTGTCTTGTCTTAATTTTGGGGCAGATCTTTGTCATTGATGTCTTCCCTTGGCATAGTTCTTGTTATCCATCATCTTCCCACTCTTTCTCCTCCTCAGATAAGGTGGCATGATTGTTGGGAAAAATTGGTTCCAGATGCTCTAGCACCCTCTGATGACTCATGATTTTTTCAAAATCCTGGAAAATTTGTCTGACTTTCCTGAGCAGGGACAGTCTATGCTCTGCGCAGGCTGGGCTTCTCATCTTCACCTCCTGTGAAGGCTCTGTTTGGACACAACACTCAGATCCTTTGCAGTCTTGTGGTGCACCAGCAGAGACCTGCTGCTGAGGTTGCATTTAATGATGCTGCTCTGTCCAATGCCATGTCCCTGCATCTCTGCCCAGGGAAGCTGATGTAGCCATACTGTGTGCCCAGTCTCACCATTCTGCTGTGTCTCTGTGTCTCTGGCTTCCCATGTAGTTCTTGTGAGGAGTGTCATGCATACGGATCTGGTTCTTGTCCTTCGCACTTGTAACATAGGCTTTGTGGTGGTGTGGTGCAACCCTCAAGCTCTGAACAACTGTGGCTATGCCCTGCTCACTGTAGATGTCCTGATCAATGGGGACAAGCAGTAGGTGGCTGTGGTGATGGCTGTTTTCCTGCCCCTGGTGGAAGCAGTCAGCTGCTGGCTTCTGCTGTCAGAGGAGGCAGCTAGTGTGTGCAGGAATGCTGTCACCTGTATTGCTGGCAGACGGGTTGTCTCTTCCCATGTCACTCTGGTGTGGACAAGGCAGTGACACACTGTGTACCAGGCTGTTCATCTGCAAGAGAAGCTAAGGAGAGAGGCTTCCCGACTGTGGCCTTTGCTCCTGCCTCCTGCCTGGTCCTTCTGCCAGTTCAGCAGTTCCTGGGGGTGTGAAGATTTTCAGTCCTAGCTCCCTCAGCTTCTATACATCAGTGTGATGTTCCCAATGTCCTGTGAGCTCTCTGGGCAGGGAAACCCTGACATCCTGCCCCCACAGAGAGATGAAACCTGTCTCTGGCTGTCTTGCAGTGCTGCCTGTGATTCACCTGCATCTGCCTCAGGTCCACCTGTGTCGCTCTCATATTAGGGACGGCTGAATGAGGCGACACAAACTCCAAGGTCTCAGAAGGCGAAATGCAAAGCTTATTAGACATCATATTCTTTTATAGACTGTTCCCAGAAAGCTAGACCTGATTGGTCCTCAGTCAACACCCCTCACATCATTGACTAGTTAGGAACAACATCCTTCTTGTAAACATCTTAGAAGTAAACAACAAGTTCAAAACACCAGCTGCAAAGATTAAAGATTATTTTAATTCTTTTTCTGAGCTTTCTCAAGCTCCCCCAGAACAAGGCTTGGGAAGTTTATCTGACTTTCTCTCTGACCAGACTGTCTGCATCCACACACCTGGGGGAAAGTGGAAGCATAGGATGGAGGTAGCTGCCTTGGCCAGAGGCAGAGCTCCGAGACAGCTTCACGATGCCAAGTCTGTACAAAGATACTGAAGCAAAGTGAAAATTTTCCAGGATAGAAATCCATTTTAATTTAGGTGAAATGTACATTTTTGAGTTGAGTCTGTGGTTAGAAATCGTAGTTATTTAGCCAGACTGCAAGGCCTGAGCTCAGTGAAGTTACTTCAGCGAAGGACAGAGATAAAGGGGAGGAGACAGAAGATGATAGAGACAGGGACTGCTGTAAGGGCAAGTCAGCCTGACCTCGGAATTTTTTCTGATAAAAAGGAACTAGTGGTAAAAGTCACACGAAACCCATAAAAATGAATATGTATGAACCTATTGTGAAACTGTATGCATATGTATTTGAGAGGGGGATAAAAGGAGATCTGAAGTTCTCAGAGGTACGCATGCCTTTTAAGGAGAGCATTCTCCGAATGTGTCCGGCGCCATAATAAACATACCAAGCTTTACAACTTTTATAAAGTTGTCAGGTGTTGGGAATTTAACTGACTAGAGACTGGAAAAGTACAAGGCCGTGGCTAATTCCAAGTCCTGCACCTACAAGATAACGTGTCCTTGGGCCTAGCTAGGTATGATAACAAGTGGACAGAGAGACATGGGAAATAGAGAATGTAGGCCCAAAGGAATGAGGAAGAGTTGATGGTATAGTTTAACCAATAGATCGCTTGGCTTACAGAATATTCATAAGCTTATTACTTGCTGTATAAGTGTCTGATGCTCTCTTCAATAAACGGAACTTGCTTTCACTCATATTGAGTGTCCGAGTCTCCCCTCACCGACAAATGGCTCATCCCTGACAAAGGCCTCATTCTGCGACAAATGGCACCCAAACAGTGACCCTGTGGACCCCTGCGAGCCACGGTCAGTGCAGTATTTTGGTGTCAGTCCCGACGCAGCCCGGGAGGCACAAAAAGCAGGCCCTGCCTCAGGCAATCCCATATGGGAGACCTGGAGAAAGGCGAAAGGGCGGGCTTCGGTGCCCTGGCGACCTCACAGGAGAGTCCAGCTGACTGAATGCTGCCGGCATCCTGGAAAGGCTGCAGCGCGCTGAATGAATGACAGGTTAAAAGGTGATACAGGGACAAGCAGCATATAATCCTTTTTAAATGCTTTTTAGAAAAGCGGGGACTATAGACTGTTGACTTGGGAAGAGAATTCCGGAGATTGCTGCATATAGACTTGCAAAAACGTGCATTGTGGTGCTGACGCTGCAAGTATACGCACAATAAATCAGCGACCCTTCTGTGATGGCGGCAGCAGCCATGGCTCAGGGCGCCCGCGGGGCTGTGCCACTCTGAACTCGGCATGGGTGCTGCGCCATGGGAGCAGCCGTGGCGAGCAGTTCGCCTGAGATGCTGCGCTGCAGTGGCGGTAGTGGAGGCAGCCACAGGGGGAGCGGAGCTGCCGCGGGGGGAGCGACCCGCGCCGCCACGGGTGCAGCGCTGGGTGCGGTGCACACTGCCGGCGAGTCTCGCGAAACAAGGAGCCCAGTGCGGGGGGATCGCCCCGCTCTGACACAAGCGGCGCGGGACCAGAGCGCTTTTCCAGCGTGAGCGCTTCTCCCTCCGCCCCGCAGCTGCAAGTGACACCAAGGAGCATTACTATCAACACGTTCCTCACCTAAGTTAAAAAGACTTTTTGTTCTTCCTGGCAGAGACTGTGAAAGAGAAATCAGTGTAGTGAATGCGTGGGTCAAATTTCGGCCGATTTGGCTTAGCATCCGTTATGCTGTCTTAAAATCACCTGTATTAACATAGACTTTAAACATCAGAAGCACACATAACTCAGTCGGTGGAACATCAAACTATGAAATTGTATTTTGAAAAATTTAAAAATGTTAAAGATATGTTAAAGCGATTGTATAAGTAAGATGTAATGAGTGTGCTTTTTGTATTCTTTGAGCTTTGCTTGGATGTGGTAGAGGTAAAAGCAAGCACTGAATTCAAAAGAATTTTTCCACAGGTATACCTTGAACAAACTCCTTATGTTTAGGTGCATTCAAGTGTAAAAATGCTGTAGCAAACACATGAAGAAAGTTGTTTTAGCTTAGTATATTGGAATTAGGCCTGTAAGTAAGTTATAGTAAATTCCATATTCTATTCTATTTCTATAGTAAGTTCTATCCGTTGCTAAGTAGTTTAAGTTAAATTTTCTATTAAGTGCCATTAAATGTTAAATACTGTTAAGGTTAAGTTTTGTTAAGTTCATCTCCTGTTAGGTTTAAGTGCTGTTCAGTTTAATTTCTGTTAAGTTTAGGTGCTATTAAGTTTAAGTGATGTTAGATAGATTTATGCTTTTATGATAGGCGTTTATTTTATGACTTGTGTGCAAGGTGTTGTCGTGAACATCAGAGAAACTCTAGTTAAAAGAGACAATCAGAAGCATTTGTGAGTAGAGCCATTCCTGTTTGAAGTATATCTACTGTTTGAAGATGGAAAGCAAACTTACCAGACAATCGACGCAGATGAAACCTGCGCACATGTTGCTCCTTTAGTAGCTTATTTTTGTAGGTTGTATTAGCACACCTGAGTTTTGTTTGAGCCTTGTAGCACATAGAATCCTTTTTGTATGTGTCGTATAGCATATCCTATAAATAGTGATAGCCTTTTTGGTTTGTCTCCCTGGCTTAGATCCCTTATAAGAGAGAAACCTTGCTAGTTGAGAATACTGCTTGTAATGTAATAGTTGTTAGAATTGCCTATTCTTGTGTTGCAAAGAGTGTGACACAGTTAGCCCATAGAACTTTGCTTCTTCCAAAAGAAAACAGGGTAAATGTTGGGAATTTAACTGACTAGAGACTGGAAAAGTACAAGGCCATGGCTAATTCCAAGTCCTGTGTTATGAACAAAATTCGGGTAATATTTTTTTTGTGAGAAAAAGTTACAAAAAGCAGCCAGACCACGGGTAGCTGCTGAAGTTCTTCGTGTTTTGTTATTGTAATCACGAGTCCTTGTGGCTAATCGCTCCTTTTGTATCAGCAGAGCCTCGCCCGAGGCTAAGTTGTACCTTTCCCAGAAGGGTGGGAACTTTCCCGAACAGTAGAAGAGACCTGAGAAGGTGGGGGGGGCTATGCAAAGTGACTCCAAGACCACAATGCAGCATGGGTCCCCCGGTGTACAGAGAAGACCCCAAAACAACGAGCCACCTAAGAGTTGAGAGACTGGAGTGATGTCTAGACGTGAAGAGCCGAATGCTGAACCTGCAGAGATGCAAAACACCTTCAGAGCCTCTCGCCCTGACCAAGAGAGACGACCCCGGCGGTGAGACCAGGCCGACTGAGCCGGCAAAAGTACCATCTGACGGGATCAGCAGGCCCTAAAAGGTTCCCACGAGGACTTGATCCCCAGCTCTGCCCCTTGCGGACAGAGCTGCGCATATCCTCCTGCTCTGAGTCGCTTTGGGAGAGACGACGGAGACTGCAGACCCATCGAGCCACCCAATCCTGAGCTGATCACTTTTAATAAAGGCATTGAAAAAGGAGAAGAAGTCTCCTGGCCCTTCCCTGTTTATTTCAGCTGGGGGCTCTCGTCCGGGATAGCCACGCCACAAGAAGACTCAGGACTGGCCATCTTGGATCTTCAGAGGACAGCTGGCTACTAGGACCAGGGATCGGCTCAGGACAGCGACGCAGAGGAGCACCGGAGCACCGGACTGGTGAGAAATCCGGTGGCGGGAGTGGGAGACGTGCGCATGTGTGTATGAGTGAGACGAGGGCCGGCAGCCGGACCTTCGAAGCGAGTGGGACCCCTCAGTACTGCGTTTCCGTTTTTTCGCGAGAAACCCGGCCAGGAACAGGGGGAAGCGAGTGGACTCAGTGTGAGTGAAGTCGTCTCCCAAGGGGGAATAAAGGGCCCCCCCACTCCGGGCGTGCGGAGTGAATTACTGTGTATGAGTGGCACGCACCCCAAAGTCCTGACAAAGGGAGGTCAGGCACTTTTGTAAGTCTCGAGAAGGATTCGCGTAAGATTTGTCAGTCCCGAGAAGGATTCGGGTGTTTTCGCAAGCCCTGCAGGCAAAGTAAGTCCTGACAAAGGGAGTCAGGCACAAACCCCAGCGAAGGAGGCTGTGGTTTGCTTTTAAGTCCTGATACGGTGAAGCCTAAAAATTGGCGAGTTAGGCAAACTAAAAATCAGGCAGTTGTTTTTCCTGACTGAGGGAGTCAGGCACGACCCGGATTCTTGGCCGAGGCATCGTGTGTTCAAGTCCCGATAGATATAAGACCTGACGAAAGTTGGGCAATCAAGAGATTGGGCAGTTGTTTCAGTATAAAATCCTGAGCATCAGGCAGAAATTTGAAGTTCAGTGGAGGAGGCTGAAGCTCCTCAAACAAGGTTTTTTTGAAATTACCGGTCAGTTGAGGCACCTTTGAGACTTTTTTATTGAGACCTGAAAAATGGGATGTTGTAGTAGTAAAAAGACCGGCAAGAGACTGAGAGACATACCTCCCGGTAGTCCCTTAGGAGAACTGTTAGTGAAATGGGATTCTATAGAGGCCACGGAGGGATTAGATAAAGTGAAAATGATCCATTATTGTATGGAAGTCTGGCCAGAATTAGAGGTGCAAGGAGGATGGCCTTGGTGTGGGACAAAGGATAAGTGGATGTGCCAACAATTAAATAATTATCTGACAGCTCAAGGAGATACTGATCCTGAGCAATTACTGTATATATCTTGCTGGGTAAAGAGCGCTATTGGGGATGAAGGGGTGCGAATTTGTAAGGTACAGAGGAAGAAAGAAGGGAATGAAGGAGGGGATGATAGAACTAGTAAAAGATGGGACCCCCTGGATTATTTGCCTCCTTCTGCCCCTCCACCTTATAATCCTCTTCTGCAAGCGCCTCAAATGGCAGGTCCGGTTCCTCCCCCGGCTGCCATCCCACTACCACCTGCTCAAATTCCTCCTTCTACCTCTTCAGCTTCTGCTATGATAAACCCAGTATCTCCTCCAACCACTCCCTCACCACCCCCTTCAGCTCCTCCAGTTCCTTCTGCATCACCACAAGCGCCTACTCCACCTGCTGCATTCTCCACCCCTTCTCCAGCTCCGCTGAATATTCACTCAGGCTCTTCTCCCCTTCCTATTGCTGTCCCTTTACCTCCTCCTAGTTGGGGCACAAATGCCTCCTCGCCTGATAAACAGCTATCAGCAAATACACCTGCTGATGGGCAGGAAGTTCAGGGTAACCCAGATATCCCTCAAAGTAGTTTGGCATCTGAAGATGGGCCATACTGTAGCACCAGATCCAAGACCTCCAAGGCGGAGAGACTCTTTCCCCTCAGAGAGGTTCCTATGGGAGGAATAGCGGGGGGTGTTGGCTTTGTGAATGCTCCCCTAACTGCTTCTGAGGTGAGAGGATTCAAGAAAGAGTTGGGGCATTTAGTGGAGGACCCAGTGGGCATAGCCAACCAAGTGGATCAATTTCTAGGTCCAAATATCTACACTTGGGGGGAGATGAATTGCATCCTGAGTATATTATTTTCCCCAGAAGAGGTCCAGATGATAAGGGCGGCTGGCATAAGAATATGGGAGAAAGATAACAGTCCAGGACCCCAGGTGCCAACAGGTGAACAGAAATTGCCACTAACGGAGCCCAGCTGGAACCCTAACCAGGAGGAGGGGAGGAAGGCCATGAGGGAATATAGATCTTTGATAATACGGGGGATCAAAGAGTCAGTTCCCAAAGGAACTAACACCCAATTGGCATTTGAGGGTGCACAAGAGAAGGATGAAGCTCCTGCTGCTTGGCTAAATCGCCTAAGGCGGAACTTCCAGTTGTACTCTAAAATAGACACAGACACCCCAGAAGGTCAAATGCTGTTAAAAGTCCAATTTGTTACCAAATCTTGGCCTGATATAAGGAGAAAACTGGAAAAGATGGAAGATTGGCAAGAGAAGGACATAAATGAATTGTTAAAAGAGGCATTGAAGGTGTATTTAAGGAGGGAGGAAGAAAGAGCAAAGGCCAAGGCTAAGATCATGGTTGCTGTAGCTAGAGAAAGTGCAGGGGGGGCAGGTCCACCATCAGGAGGAGGCAGAGGTAGGCCAGTACTGACAGGTGCACAAAGGATTGAGAGACCTCAAGTCCCTTTGAGAGGACGACAGTGTTATTACTGTGGGGAGGCAGGACACACCAGGAGGTTTTGTAAAAAGCTCAGTCTCGATGAGGCAATAGCCAAGGAACAGGACAATTTAGGAAGGATTCTTAAGGGGGAGGACTAGGGGTGCCAAGGGCTTTTTACTATAGGGGACCCGATGAAACATCTAGAAGAGCCCTTGGTAAACTTTGAAGTGGGACCCCTAAATGAGGAATTTGAATTTTTGGTTGATACAGGGGCAGATAAGTCTTGTCTCAACAAAATACCACAAGGTATGGAAATTGGGAGAAAATTTTGTGAAGTATTGGGTGCGGAGGGAAGACCATTTAGAGCATCGGTGATTGAAGAAGTGAAAATAATTGGAAACTCAAGGCAGTGTGAAGCTAATTTTCTTTATCTGCCTAACTTAGAAAAAAGTTTGTTAGGAAGGGATCTGCAAGTTCATTTGGGGGTTGGGATTGTTCCAAGGGAAGGGAGAATGGTAGTACAAGTGATGAAGCTGTCTCAAGGAGATGTTGCAGAGATAAATCCTGAGGTATGGGCTGAAGGGGGGAAGAGAGGCTTATTAGACATTCCACCAATAACAATAAAAATGCAGGATGATACCTCACCCATAAGTGTTAAACAGTATCCGATTTCCCTAGAAGGAAAGAAGGGGCTTGCTATAGTCATTGAACAACTGTTGCAAGAGGGAATTTTAGAACCCTGCATGTCACCACATAATACCCCTATACTGGCAGTTAAAAAGGCTGAAGGGAAATATAGGCTGGTGCAAGATTTGAGGGAAGTCAACAAAAGAACCATTGCCAGACATCCAGTTGTGCCCAACCCATATAGTCTCTTAAGCAGAATTCCAAGAGAACATGCTTGGTTCACTGTCATAGATTTGAAGGATGCTTTCTGGGCGTGTCCTCTGGCAACAGAAAGTAGGGATTGGTTTGCCTTTGAATGGGAGGACCCGAGTACGAAAAGGAGACAACAGCTAAGGTGGACCCGATTACCACAGGGATTCACTGAATCCCCCAATCTCTTTGGACAAGCTTTAGAGAGTTTGTTGGAACAATTTGTCCCTGAACAAGAAGTGCAGATCCTGCAGTATGTTGATGACCTGATGGTATCAGGAAAGGAAAAAGATCAGGTCAGACAAACTAGTATTAAACTTTTGAATTTTCTAGGGGAGAAAGGACTAAAAGTTTCCCAAGGGAAACTACAATTTGTGCAATCAGAAGTAACATACTTGGGGCACATAATAGGGGGAGGGTATAAGAAATTAAGCCCTGACAGAATTTCAGGTATTTTAGCTCTCCCAGCCCCAAAAACGAAAAGAGATGTGAGAAAACTCCTGGGCTTGTTTGGGTATTGTAAGTTATGGTTAGACCAATACACACAGAGTGTGAAATTTCTGTACAATAAACTAGTGGATCCAGAACCCCTTATTTGGACAGCTGAAGATGATCAACAATTGGAAAACTTAAAAAACAAATTGTCTTCTGCCCCGGTCTTAAGCTTACCAGACCTCAGGAAGGGCTTTGACCTGTTTGTGAGTGCAGAAGGAGGTATAGCCTATGGAGTATTAACTCAAGAGTGGGGAGGGTGCAGGAAACCTGTGGCATACATATCCAAATTTTTAGATCCAGTGGCTAGAGGCTGGCCAGTTTGTATACAGGCAGTAGCAGCAACCGCAGTTCTGATAGAGGAGACTCAAAAATTGACCCTACAAGGAAAAATTAAAGTGCATACTCCTCATGATCTTAGGGCAGTACTAAGACAGAGAGCTCCGCAGTGGTTAACCGATGCTAGAATATTAAAATATGAGATAATACTAATGAATACAGAGGACTTAGAATTTATCACATCAAATGCCCTCAATCCAGCACAATTCTTAATGGGAGAGCCTATAGAAAATTTAGAACATGATTGTCTTGAATTGGTTTATCTCCAAACAAAAGTAAGAGAAGATTTGGAAGATCAGCCTCTAGCAACTGGAAGAAGCTTATTCATAGATGGCTCTTCGAGGGTAGTAAATGGAAAAAGAGCTTCAGGTTATGCCATTATAGATGGAAAAACATTACAAATTGCGGAAAAAGGGAAACTATCCCCAAACTGGTCAGCCCAAAGTTGTGAAATATATGCCCTAAAAAGGGGACTGGACTTACTGGAGGGGGACCGGGGAACCATTTATATGGACTCCCAATATGCATATGGGACAGTTCACACATTTGGGAAAATATGGGAGGAACGTGGGTATTTAAGTTCAAAGGGAAAGAGCTTAGCCCATGAGAACCTAGTCCGATCAGTATTAGAAGCCCTACATAAACCTACAGAAATAGCAGTGGTCCATATAAAGGGGCACCAAAGAGGAGACAGTTTAGAAGTTAGGGGAAACCGACTGGCTGATCAGATAGCCAAAGAAGCAGCTTTAGAACCAGGGGATCCAGTAAAAATTTTGAAGACAAAAATGACGCCTGAAAAAGGAGAAGAACCTGTATTTAGTGAAGAAGAATTAGAAGCAATAAAAGATTTAAAGTTACATCAAGGACAACAGGGGGAGTGGGTAACCTCAGATGGACGGGTATTTTTGAATAAAGCACTGGCTCGGACAGTGCTAACAGAACTACATAAATTAACTCACTGGGGAGTCCAAGGACTATGTGATCATTTCCTAAGAAATAACCTATGCATCGGTGTATATAGCCTGGCCAAGGCTGTTACCAGAGGGTGTGTCATTTGTCAAAAAGTGAACCAGAAAGTTATGAGAAAAATAGCACCTGGAGGAAGGGAATTAGCCCTGAGACCCTTCCAAAGCATACAGATAGATTTCACTGAGATGCCCCCAGTACAAGGGTACAGATATTTACTGGTTATAGTTGATCATCTCACACACTGGGTAGAAGCCTTCCCGACCAGGAGGGAAACGGCTCAAGTCGTAGCAAAAGCAATCCTAGAGAACATTATCCCCAGATATGGTATGGTGAACACCATAGATTCAGACCGAGGTCCACATTTTGTGTCCCAAACATTACAAAATATAATTGGGGCTTTAGGAATAAAATGGAGGTTGCATACTCCATGGCACCCCCAGAGTTCTGGGAGGGTGGAGCGAATGAACAAAACTCTCAAAAATGTATTAACTAAATTGATTGAAGAAACAAAAATGAATTGGCTGAAGTGTTTGCCCCTAGCGCTATTGCGCATCAGAACAAGACCTCGGGCTGACATAAGAATTTCACCTTATGAAATGATGTTTGGGCTGCCATTCTTGTTAACACCTTATAGCGCAGGAGACTATCTGGAAGGGGAAGAAGCTACCAGAAAGTATTTAGAAATAATTGGAAGAACTCTGGAGGGACTTAGAAAGAAGGGATACCTTCCTCAAACTTCCCCTCTCGACACAAAGGTTCACAACATTAGCCCAGGAGATTGGGTTTTGATAAAATCATGGAATACAGGAACATTAATGCCTAAATTTGAAGGCCCCTTCCAGGTGCTCCTGATCACTAATTCAGCTGTGCGGACCAAAGAAAAAGGTTGGACTCATATTACAAGAATAAAAGGGCCAGTGTCACCCCCAGGTACGGGACCGGACCCAACATCAGCTCCCTCTGGCACTGGACCAGAGTCCACACCACTCTCGCCCCCCCCCGGCGCTGGACAAGATTCATCTGCTTCACAAGCTAAATCACCTGAGTATACTGTGGTAAAAGGACCAAAGGATTTAAAGTTGACTCTCAGAAGGAAGAGTCAAATAGACTGAACTGTGTGGAAAAAATTGGTATCAGGAGTTCTAATATTGCTTAAAATGTTTCAAAACTGTTCTGTGTAAACTATGTTGGTAAAAAGTTTAAGACTGTAAATAAGTAATTCTAGTTAAGTTCCCCAATTTATTTCTAAAGACTCCAGGTTAATCCTCTACAGAGCACTCCCCTGGGAGGGGAAACCAAAATTGGTAGGGAACAGACCAAGAGGGGTTTAACCAGAGAAGCGGGTAGAAGGGACTCTAAAGAGCTTGGAAGCTTTTCCTCAGTAAAATTCCCCAAGAGGCAAGGCCGGGTGGGCAGGCTCTGCAAGATGACCCATACCGGACTCTTGGGAAGGGTAGTACTGATGGCTCTGATTGCTGGTGGTGCTCTGGGAAGCCCAGCTGAGCGGTGCAGTGAATGCTACCAACTTCTCTGTGCGGAGGAAGTGAGCTCCTTGTCGAGAGTCCACATCAGTTCTGACCCTGATCGTGTTAACCCCTCCCAATTGGTCCTTTATCAGAAAAATAAGAGAGTGTATTGGAGAGCATACAATATTGCCACTTTCGGGCAGCCACTCCTAGGAGAGTGTACTGTAAGGGAAGCCTGGTTGTGCTTTGAATGTGATGCTGCTGAAACGAGCTCAGCAGATCTAGTAAAAAGTAAAGAAATGGTGAAAATGGTAAGAAAAATTGTTTGTTACAAGTATTTATATAAGTGTACTGGAAAGGAGATCAACCCCTTTTGGAACACATTTCAGGGGAGCCCAAAATCCCTAAGTTTGATCTCATCTGGCAACTGCATTGCTAGAGCGATAAAACCAATTCTCTTATTACCCAAAGAAACTGGATCAAGTTTGGGAGTTCCTATATATAATGATTTGGGAGAAAATAAACAGAACCGGGAAAGTGAAATAGAAATTGAGAAAATCCAAAATTGTAAAAGCCAAATTGGGATCCCAATATCTATGTTAAACAAATTAATCCGGCTCCAGGCAGTATTAAAAAATAAAGAATTCAATTATTAGGAACATTTCAAATGAAATAAAAAGATTAGCATGTGTAAATAATCAAGATCAAACTCCTACACTTGATCCCAGTGGGTGGGAGAACCTGGAGATTTTCAAAAAGGATGTATGGGAAAAGGTAGTTTTTCTCACTGTGTGTGTACTTGGAGGATTGCTTTTTTTACTATGCTTATTTATCTGTTTTAGTAGAATAGTACTTGCCGTGCAGACCAACCTGAAGAAACCAAGGAAAGTAACAAGGTTTAGTAACCATGATTACCAAAGTGCACAAGAGATTTATAGTAGATTCAAAACAAAAAAATTGTGAGTTGATGCGAGCTTGGAATTTAAGCTCGATCAAAGAAAAAGAGGGGGGACTGTTATAAACAAAATTCGGGTAATATTTTTTTTGTGAGAAAAAGTTACAAAAAGCAGCCAGACCACGGGTAGCTGCTGAAGTTCTTCGTGTTTTGTTATTGTAATCACGAGTCGTTGTGGCTAATCGCTCCTTTTGTATCAGCAGAGCCTCGCCCGAGGCTAAGTTGTACCTTTCCCAGAAGGGTGGGAACTTTCCCGAACAGTAGAAGAGACCTGAGAAGGTGGGGGGGGGCTATGCAAAGTGACTCCAAGACCACAATGCAGCATGGGTCCCCCGGTGTACAGAGAAGACCCCAAAACAACGAGCCACCTAAGAGTTGAGAGACTGGAGTGATGTCTAGACGTGAAGAGCCGAATGCTGAACCTGCAGAGATGCAAAACACCTTCAGAGCCTCTCGCCCTGACCAAGAGAGACGACCCCGGCGGTGAGACGAGGCTGACTGAGCCGGCAAAGGTACCATCTGACGGGATCAGCAGGCCCTAAAAGGCTCCCACGAGGACTTGATCCCCAGCTCTGCCCCTTGCGGACAGAGCTGCGCATATCCTCCTGCTCTGAGTCGCTTTGGGAGAGACGACGGAGACTGCAGACCCGTCGAGCCACCCAATCCTGAGCTGATCACTTTTAATAAAGGCATTGAAAAAGGAGAAGTCTCCTGGCCCTTTTCTGTTTATTTCATCCTGCACCTACAAGATAGCGTGTCCTTGGGCCTAGCTGGGTATGATAACAAGTGGACAGAGAGACGTGGGAAATAGAGAATGTAGGCCCAAAGGAATGAGGAAGAGTTGATGGTATAGTTTAACCAATAGATCGCTTGGCTTACAGAATATTCATAAGCTTATTACTTGCTGTATAAGTGTCTGATGCTCTCTTCAATAAACGGAACTTGCTTTCACTCATATTGAGTGTCCGAGTCTCCCCTCACCGACAAATGGCTCATCCCCGACAAAGGCCGCATCCTGCGACAGTGAGGTTTCTTCTTTTCTCCTCAAAACAATACAGAAACCAGTTTTTAACCTTGTCTGTGTAGCAATTGAGAATAACAGATCACCGCTTTGTCATCAAGCAGGATCATCTTTGTTAAACACACTTGAGTATTTATATGTTTCTTCTGTGTACAAGTTTCAGGATCAATTACATAGCCAGCCAGTAGGAGAGAGAAAGTAACCACACAAAATCAGGAAGAGTAGAGCTGATGTTTCTAGCTTTTATAATTCAACCCACACCCATTCACAGCCCAGTTTTCAGGGCTGTACATCAAAGCACAGGTATTTATGGCTGTACTTAATCCTTTGGTATGCACTTTCCCATGGGAGAAGAGATGTTAATCAAGGTCAGGATGGGCCAAGCTAGCCACTGCTTCTACAATTGGTCAGTTATTTAAAAGGTGGAAAATGTGAGAGGAAAAGGACAGGAAATATGAAGTAAAAAAGGGAGGGAAATGTGAAGGAAGGAAAGGGCAGGAAACAGGAGGAGAAAAGTGTGAGAAACATGAGGAAAGAAAAAGGCCTAGAAAATGTAGGGGGGAAAGGTTGGGGCATGTGACAAGAAAATTGTGAGAAACATGGGGGAAAATTGCGGCGAATATGAAGAGAAAAAGTCAGGAAATATGAGTGAAAAAGGGGCATGAAACGCTGTCGCAGACATTTTTTCACAGAAATACTTTCTTTCAGATTTGTCCATTTTCTGGGAAGCTGAGGGCCCCAGGAGAGAATGTAAACAATTGTTATCAGCTGCTGTGAAATGCAATAGGATGCACCTGTGATTGGTTCGTATTTCATGTGTACCATTAAGAGCCAATCCCAGGGCAAGCTCTCTGGAACACAGGGACAGAGAATTCTCTTGTTTATAGATTCTTTCTATTCTATTCTTAGCTTAGCAGCATCAGCAACTTCTCTCTTTATTCTTATTAGTATAGTTATAATGTATTATATATCATATATCAATAAATCCAGCCTTCTGATCAAGAAACAAGATTCTCGTCCTTCTCTCACCACCCCAGCGACCCACTCAGGTCGTTGTAATAAAACGCAAACCTCCCACTCCAGGTCCCATCACCAGCTCTGGACCCCACTGCAGCCCCAGACCCTTCAGCTATCACTCAGCCTTGGATGTTGCCAGCATCCATCATCAGTCCCAGACCTGCCCAGCTCCCATCACCCAGCTCTGGACCCTAAAAGTACCCAGGCCCCAGCCCTTGGCTCCCAGGCACTCCAAATGTCCCAGCATCCTCAGTTCCAGAAACCTCACGCATGCAGTGTTCTGAATCATGTCTCAGTCTTCATGGGCAAAATGATGCCCCACTCCACAGTCCATGGAGTAGTATCTAATGCACCCCACACTGCATCCATTGGGGGAGAAACCTCAGACACATCCAGTACTCAACCTGGGCATACCCTCAGTCCTCACTCCTGTCACCCACCCAGTCCTGTATCCACCCTGAGACCCCCACAATGCCCATTTTGGGACACCCCTCATGCTCTTCCCTGCCTGCTCCTTCTGAACTTTAGTCCTTCCCCATAGCACCTAAACAGATTTGGGGTGACAGCTGCTGGGGGGTGGCGCTGGGGGAATATCCACCACCTGGTGTGGTGGCTGAGCTCCCATTGGTTGATGATGGTCCACTGTGCAGTAACACTCCTGAAAATGAAGGTAAATAAGGGAATGCCCTTGATGGGATCAGAGACATGGGGACATGGTGACACCAGGGGACACACTGAGCCTGAAGGTCATTGCTACCTCCCCCATATGTCCCCTCGCTCTCATATGGCTCCCCCAGTTCCTTATGTCCCCCCAAACTCAGCTGGCACCCCATATTTCAGCCCCATACAGACTTTCAAGTCTCTTATAGCCATTGTCAGCCCCGTAGGGTCCCCCTTGTATGCCATCAGATCTCCTCCCAGCCCACTGCAAGCCCTGATGCCATCCATCCCCACGTGGTGCCTCTGACATGCAGAATCACAAAATATTCTGAGTTGGAAGGAATCTACAGAGGATTGGTGTGTCAGTACCATAACTGAGGAAGCTTACACTAGTAAGACTGGGGATGAAAGGATCTCTTCATGCTCTTCCTTACCAGCTACTGAGTCTGCTGACTCTATTGGTCGCTCTCAGATGATCAGAGAGAAGTCCTTCCTGATTGCCCCACTACTTGCCCTGACTGGGTGAACCGCTGTGCCAACTGGCATGCCATGCCCTCACTGCCATTCCATGCCATGCCCTGGGTTATGCACTCCTGTTCGCCTCACTTCAGGTCACTCAGACTTCCTAGAGCTGTTTAAATCTCCCTTGGATGCTCCTTGAACTGGCCCCTCCTCATCTGGTGCCTGCTGAAGGCTGCCAAGTCCTTGTAAGGCTTGGAGCTGATGCTCAGGTGTTCCTGAGCTCAGAAATACCCCTATTCAGCTCAAAGACACACCAAGATACATGTGCCCATCACCCAGGCATCCTGCTCTTTTTCTGTTTCTTCATGCTTCAGAACAGGGCTTGTAGCCATGATTGTGACATTCCAGAAAGTTCTCTGGGATGAGGCCTCCCAATGGCTAGGGGCCCTGTTCCTCACCCAGGGGTCCTGCCCTTCTGCCCCCAATTCCATGTCCCCATGGGGATCCACCAGCTATCCTTGTCCCTGCATCCTCATGAGGGACCCACTAGCTCCCGTAGTTCTATGTCTTCGTGGGGATCCACTGGCTCCCTTTGTCCCTGTGTCCTCATAGGGACCCACCAGAACTCCTGATTCCCATGTTCAAATATGGCCCTTGTCTCCCATGTCCACAGTGTCCTCTGTGGGGCTGGAGGGAGTATTGGGACCCACAGGGACATTGGTCATTCCTCCCAGTCACACATGTGGCCCCTCATCCCTTTTTGCAGTGCTTTTCTTCTCCTTTTCACATGTGACCTTTGCATTTCTTTTACAAAATTGACACCATCTTGACCCATGAGGTGTTTTCCATCTTACTTTACCACAGTACGGGCCCTGGCTGGGAAGCTCCAGAGGGGCTACCCATGGTGGCTCCGTGGCTCCACAACCCTTGTGACTTTGTCCAGGAGATGCCCAGCCTGTGCCAGGTACAGTGGCAGCCCTGACTGGCCAGTTTTCTCCAGGGATCCCCAGGCTGGATCAGATGGAGAGGCTGCCAAAGGTCATGGCAACCATTCAGGAACCAGCTCCTGCCATAGTGTCAGCTTCTCACCTTGGAGCCCCCCAACAAACAGGGCTTCCCCACTTCACTGTATCTGCTGCCTGAGGCTTGGAATCTCTGCAGGATGATACCAAGAGAATATTTGAATGCTCACCTGAACCCTCTTATTCCCATTTCTTAGAGTAAAATGAGTGAGACAGCAACTCACATTATGTACAAGGAAGAAGCAGTGTAACACAGCAAAGAAGAAACATTTCCAAATCCCAGTCTGGGAAAGCAAAACATGAAAACAGTGCCTGTCATGTCACTGAAATGTCAGGAAGAATAAAACTCTCTAACACTGTAATTTCAGTATTAGGAAGCGGACATTATTTTGGTGTCAGTTGGGCGGGCACATCACTCCTCCTAATGTATACAACACATGCAAAGTTCCAAAATTATCACTTATCTATACAAGGCATACATAATACCTAAATTCCCAGAATTCTCCTCTGCTTCTCAGAAGCCATTTACATATACAGAGGTGTACACCCTAAAGTGGAGCATGCACATGCAGTTTGGGAAATGGTCTCAAGAGGGTCTCTGGAGATTCTTTGGGGAATTGCCCCCACCTCACTTTCTTCATTTGTCATCACACGTCCCCTGAAAACAGGACTCAAGGATTGTCTCCTGTCCTGCTGGCTTGGTTAAGCAACTTTTCTCCTTGGTTAGGCAACTTTTTTATGGTTTGTAAAACTTTAAACAATTCAACTCAGTTTCTCCTGACCAAGTTGAGATACTGTAAGCAATGTGACTGGAGTATTTATGTCAGCTCCACGCAGGAGGGGCGTCCCCACCTGCAACCACTGGGACCAGTGTGAGACCTGTCGTGCAGGGACTGGTGCTACACACAAGATGGTGGCCTGGATGCTGTGCCAAGGAGGCAGTGCCTCCCAGTACTCCCTGCAGCTGCTCCTGCCTGAGCCTCAGCCTCTTGGGATTGCTGTCCCCAGAACTACCCTAGGGCCGCCTGGGGCCATCCTTCCCAAGACCCTGTGTATTGAAGTGAAGGGAGACGACCCATCTTTGTTGACCAGCATTGACTCCGATTTATTGCTCAAATCAGCCACCTTTTATAACAGTGTTAATTAACTTCATGCATATTGCAAAATTCGAGCTCACCATAGGTCAGAGATTACACATCAACCCCTCCTTTTGTTTTCAATACCAAGATTTGTGTTCTCAAAACTTACTTTTACTTTCCCAAAACAGCCAAAGATAGAATGTTCACCTGTTATGAGAAAACTGCCTGAGAACCCTGGTATGAAAGGTTCTCAAGGCCTTCATGTTTGTCACTTTTTCTTTCCCATACCTTATCCAAGGACAAGATATTTACTTGTTATTAAAAACAACCTGAGAACTTCTGCTGTTTACATAAACATGCCTGAGAACTCTTGTTGTTTACAGAAACAGGCTGTGAGAATTAGCTGCTTACAGCAGCCTTTTACTTTTCCATCAGCTGTATATTTTCATGGCCTTTTTCCTTCAAGCCATGTCTGAGCAAAAATCTCCAACACCTGTGTCTCTCTGCCCTGGAGAAGTGTGAGCATATGCTTAGCTGATTAATAGACAATAGGTTCATTCATGCAGTATTGCATCTTTGTTCTGTATACACAGAGAAACACAAGACAATTTGTAACCTCATCTGCCAGTTATTTAAAAATGCAGGAAATGTGAGGGGGACAGGGCAGGACACAGGAGTGAAAAAAAGGAGGAAAACATGAGGGGACAAAAGGGCGGGAAATATGAGGAGAAAAGAGTAAGAAAAGTGAGAGGAGAAAAAGGCCTGGAAATGTGAGGAGAAAAGTGGGAGAAACATGAGGGAAAAGTCTAAGAAATATGAGGGCAGAAAAAGGGCAGGAAATGGGAGAGGAAAAGGGCATGAAACATGATGAGAAAAGTGTGAGAAACTTGAGGGGAAAATTTTGAGAAGTGCGAGGGGACACATGTGTGAAAGATGAGGGGAGAAGTGTGGGAAGTGTGAGGCCAAGAGGGCAGGAAACATGAGGGGAAAAGGGTAGGAAGTGTGCCGGGCAAAGTGGAAGAAAGGTGAAAGGAAAGGATGGACAATGTGAGGGGGGAAAGGGCAGGAAACATTAGGAGAGAAAAGGACAAGAAATGTGAAATGGAAAGTGTCACAGGAAAGAAAGATGAGGGGAAATGTGTGAGAAGTGTAAGAGGAAAGGGTAGGAAATGTGAAGGGAGAAAAAGGGCTGTCAATGTGAGGGGTGAAGTGAGACAAATGTGAGAGAAAAGTGTTGGAAATGTGAGATGGGAAAGAGTGGGAAACTGAGGAGAGAAAAGGGCAAAGAAATGTGATGGGGAAGTGCAAGAAACATGAGAGAGAAAGTGTGAAAAAAGTAAGGGGAAGGCATGAGAAACACTTTGGGGAAAGTGAGAAAAATGAGGGGTGAAATGCAAGAAATGTGAAGGGGAAAATATGAAAAATGTGAGGGGAGAAAAAGGGCAGAAAATGTGAGGGGAAAGAGAAAGAATTGTGAATGAAAAAATAAAAAATAAAATAAAAAATCAATGAATAAATAAATAAAAAAGAATTAATAATCAATTAATATGTATTACAGCGACCTGATGAAGGTCTTCATGGGTGAGAGAAGTGGACGAGAATCTTAGTTGATGATCAGAAGGCTGGATTTATTGATATATGATATATAATACATTATAACTATACTAATAAGAATAAGGAGAGAAGTTGCAGAGGCTGCTAACCTAAGAATAGCCTAGAAAAGAAAGAATAACAAAGTTCTGTGTCCAGCAGAAAGCAAGGACAAACTCTTCTGTGAGTGGTCAGCAAATCCAAACACTCACAGAAGACCAATCACCACTGTACCTGTTGCATTCCACACGAGCCGATAACAATTGTTTACATTCTTCTTCTGGGGCCTCAGCTTCCCAGAAGATGAACAAATCCCAAAGAAAGGATTTCTATTAAAAAATGTCTGCGACAAATATGGACCCCTGAGCACTCTCCAGAATAGTCTTGAGGGCACTGCTTAAAACAGAAGGAAAAGAGCTTCTGGAGAGCCAAACCACTGTTACAGCCAAGTTTCCCCATGATTCCTACAGATACTCCTTTCAAACCACTCAGTGTGTTAGGTAACAAAACCAGGCTCTTTCTGAAACCATTTCCACATTGTCAGGGCATAGGTTCACAGACATATAGTATTTTCCTCTTCACCTCCTGTGAAGGCTCTGTTTGAACACAACACGCAGATCCTTTGCAGTCTTGTGGTGTGTCGGAATTCAGGACATCCCTCTGGCTGTCCTGGATTGCCAAGACCCCTGTCAGGGGCCTCAGAGACACTGGCACAGAGCCCAAGATGCCTGTGGTTTTGATTATGACCCATGGAGCAAATTACCAACCTTATATGAAGACCTGCAAGCCATGACAGTTTAAGTGGAATAATAGTGAATTTATCACGGGGTGAAAAATAGATTTTTGGGGTTTTTAGAATGGGCGTTCAGGGGGCAAGATGGACGAATCTGGGCGTGTTCAGCCTTCCTCCTTCTTCTTCTTGGCCTCCATCTTCTGCTGTGATGTTGGCACTTTTAGATTGGTTTAGAGTAGAAGCTCACTGTCTAACATAGGTAATAGGTATTGGAAAGTAATTGTAAATATTGTACATGTAGTTTTTAGTATAAAAAGATAATACCGCCCTGGGGGCAGGCAGAGTGCCTCTGACTGTCTTGCTGAGCAGACCTCAGCAGGTCAGGAGAAAGAATTTTATAGATAAGATACAATAAACAACCTTGAGACCAAGAACTGAAGAGTTCTGACTCCTTCTTTGACTGCCGGGCTGGAAAAAGAGACTTTCAAACATATCTCGGGATCATTCTGACCAGCTAGAGTCCTGAGAGTGGTGTACCAGCAGAGACCTGCTACTGAGGTTGCATTTAACGATGCTGCTCTGTCCAATGCCATGTCCCTGCATCTCTGCCCAGGGAAGCTGATGTAGCCATGCTGTGCACTCAATCCCACTGTTCTGCTGGCTGCTGGCCATGTCTCTGCCTCCCCATGTAGTTCTTGTGAGGAGTGTCATGCATACGGATCTGGTTCTTGTCCTTCACACTTGCAACATAGGCTTTGTGGTGGTGTGGTGCAACCCTCAAGCTCTGAACAACTGTGGCTATGCCCTGCTCACTGTGGATGTCCTGATCAATGGGGACAAGCAGTAGATGGCTGTGGTGATGGCTGTTCTCCTGCCCCTGGCGGAAGCAGTCAGCTGCTGGCTTCTGCTGTCAGAGGAGGCAGCTTGCAGGTACATTAGCCCCTTGTGTGTCTAGGTGTGCTGCTGCTTGTATTGCTGGCAGATGGGCTATCTCCTCCTGGTACAGATGGGGCAGTACCAGGCTGTTAGTCCAAGAATCATTAAGGGAGAAGTGTTGGAAACATGAGGGAAAAAAGGGCAGGAAATGTCAAGTGATGCCCTCCTTCAGCTGCTGTCAGCTTGACCTGGAGCTGATCAACTCTTGTCACCTAGCCCCAGACACCCCTGCATCCATCACCCAGCCCCAGATGTCACCAGTGCCCAGAACTAGACCTGAACCTGACCAGTTCCAGTCACCCAGCCCTGGATCCTTGAGGGGATTGAGAGACATGGACCATGCTATACAAACAAAGCCAGTTTATTACACTAGTCACCAGTATTTATAGTTCTCTAAGTTCCCCACAAAATTTTCCACTCAGACCCTTTTGCCCCGTTCCCTTAGTAACACAATCTTTTTGATTATCAAGTCCCTGTTACATTCTTCTGTATTAGCAATGTCCTTGTTACATCTTCTCTCATCAGAGTGGCCAGAGTGACCAGACATGATGTCTTCACTTTTGTTCTTGCCTTGAGTTTATCTCTCCCATGGCTTCCACTGTATCAGGGCCAAGCGGTCAGTGGCACTACCCAGCTCAGCTTCTGTAGCTGTCTGATCTGTCACATCTCCCCCTTTCTGTTCCACAATCATTATTTGCTTTATCAATTTATGAATCAATCACTGAATACATTGAATCAAGCAAGGCAGGCATAGCACTATAACTAATAGCATCCCTAATACAAACATTCCCCTCTTAATTAAATTATTGACCCATCCAGTTATGCCCCACTTTCTAAAAAGTCTGTTAAACCAGTCAGTTCCATCTTCTATTTCTAATTTGGCAACATTATCTTGTAAAGCTTTAATACTTGCATGAATAGATTGTGAATGATCAGAAAGGTTCATACAACTCATTCCATCAAAATCTTCACATCCATTTCTGTTGCTGTGCATGTTTTTGATTGTAATTCTGTCCTAGTAGTCAGTTTTATAACCCCCCCCTATTTTGCATTGTTATAGCATATTTTATTACCAATGGATTGTTCCTTTCCCCCCTGTGTTGTTGGTTTTGCCCTAGTTGTCCATCTCCCCAAAGACCTGCCCTTTTGTTCCCCGTTCCTCCTCCCACTGAATGTGAATCCCTCACCAAGCCTGCCCCTTTCTCTAGAAACTTCCCTATCACTTTTGTATCCCCATTGGTTTAAGTTGTTTTCCTCCCCTGTAATCCCCTATTGGTTTAAACATTGCATTTCCCACCTTGTGTTCCACCCCCAGTTTCTCCCAACTGGTTAAAGATTGTATCCCCTCCTGGGACCTCCCCCATTTATAAGTTGATGTATGCCTTTGATTCAGTGTCTTTCTGTCCCTGACCCTCCAGGGAATAAACGCCTTTGGAAAACATACAGAAGACCTCTCCCTGTTCCTTGTCCCTACCCTCAATGCAGTCCTATCCCCAACACAGTCCACCCATGCCGTAGAGCAGCTGTGCCCTACAGCTGCACCCCAGATTCAACAGCTATCTGGGGGCGACCCACTCTCATTGACAGTGTTGGGAGCTAGTCAGGCCAAAGAAATCTGGCACCACAGCACATGTCCATGTGCTAAAAGCAAAAAATCAATTGTGGCACGATTCTGCATTGTAGCATGTCTAATTGAATCGACATCGGTTAACAATCCTGTTAAAGCAAGCAAAATAGATTGGCGAGTGTGGTGGGTTCAGTGCTGGCCAATCACCAGTGCACTCACTAGAATATACTTACTCATTTCCTGCTGTGAGATAGGATTAGGAGAAAGGCAAAGCAGGCTCAAAACTTTAAAAGGCTATAAAAAAAAAGTTTATTAACAGTAACAAAAAGAAAGAGTAATATGAATCAGAACAAAACCTTCCGGACACTTCTCCTTCCCCTCCAACCTTTTCTTTCCCACTGACAATGTGAAGAGAAAAAACCTAACATTTTCAGTCAGTTTACCACCTTTAGAATAGTCTTTCTTCAGTTCACTTAGGGAGAGAAATCCCTCTTGTTAATGTTATGGAGACTTCTCCACAAGAAAACAGTTCTCTTGTGGCTTTTAATTTCCACAAATAGCAGCCGCTCGGAAAAATCTGCAATCATTAAGTTCCTCCCATTTTTTCCACAGTTTTTCCCACAGCTGTGTTTATAGGCCATGTCCACATATGGGGTACTAGTTTAAAGATGAGCTGTTCAAAAGCAAAGGTTCTCTTCATCTATCTCTGAAATCATCTTCATCTCTGGGAACAGAGGTTTTCTTCTTCTCTCCCTGAGGGCATAGGGACTCATAATTTTTCTCTGTTCAAACTTCTCATGGGATCACAGCTACTTCAACATTTGCTGTCTTTAGCATGGAGGTCTTTTCTGAACAAGTCATCTCCCCATATTTTCCCATTATAGGGAAAAAGAGAGTCTGATGTATCAATTGCATCATTCTCCATAGCTTTACAAGAGAATTTCAGCCCTAAGATCAAGGCATCTCCTCATCCCTGCCATCTGGGACTCAACTTCCTCTTCACTGACCTCAGAGTCATCATGCTCCTCCTCTATGTGCCTGCACTTGTCCTTTTCTCTTACTCAAGGGAGGATTGAAGCACTGAAAGAGTTAATATCTCGCAGAGGCCTGCAGATGGTCACATGACCCCGGCCAGGCTCAGTAGCTTGCTGTCGGCCAGAGCTGTTTTACAATGGAGGTTTCTGCCGTGGCTTCGCTGGGGCTGTGTCAGGATCGGCTGTGCTGGGGGGAGGGCCAGGATCTCAGCAGCCAGGCTTGGACACAGCAGAAGCACGGCCAAGGGCTGATGGCTTCTCCTCCCCCCTACCCAGTGGTTGCGGGCAAATCTCAACGGTGGTAGAATCTTGGCCGAGCCGGCCCGGCCTGGCCTGAGGCTGCTCCTGGGGCCCAGTGGACCCCGGCTCGGCCTGGGCTGGCGGCATGGGCAGGGCTTAGTGGAAGCAAGATGTTAGCAATCGCAGCCACATCCCAGCCCGGCCTAGGGCCCACCGTCTCCCCTCCCCTGCCTGGCTGCCGATGAGGGGGGAGGGAGGGGGGGGGGCTGGCGGGCTCCCTAGGAAGGGGGCCCAGCCCCGCGGCAGGAGCCACCCAGCCTGGCCCCGGCCAAGACGGGGTCCTTGTTACCTCTTTGCCGACCAGAAGAGAAAGAAGGATTTCCCGGGATTTTTTGGTTTTTTTACATGGGTGTTCACAGAGGCGTATCAGCTTTCTTGGGGATTTAAGAGACTGTCAATTCTCAAAGCTAATTACTGATTTTTTTTTTTTTTTGTCAGACACAGAGGAAACTGCTAGCAGCTTCTCTTTGTATCACTTCCATGAGTGCCTCCCATGCAAAACCACCACAGCGAGCTAACCAGCAGCCTAGTCTGTTTAACAATCCCAGTGCCTTTCCAAATGCTACTCCTGGAACAAAGAAGGAAGCAGCCCAACACCATAGTATTGACCAAAAGTCGAGGTTATTATCGCAAACAGGGGTCAACACATGAATACTGTGTTTCCCTTTCTGCGGAAATCTGTGTTGTGAAATCATGGATGGGTTGGGTAGTAACAGAGAGAGTAGCCCTAGACTGAAGTGGCCTCCCTTAATATGTGACAGAATAGCAGCCCAAGCTCTGTCTCCACAAATAAAAACCACTTCTGCTGGTAATGATAATGGAGCATTAGTAGAGCGAGAGATGTTGGTGAAGGTGTAATTACACCAGGCAATTTCATTTCAGATTATGGGTTGGATTGAAGAAGCATTCCATGCTTTAGATTGGTTGGCCACAAAATAACTAAATTGAAGGCAGAAGCCCACTTTTACAGATCCCACAAGTTCTAATTCTTGCAGCTCAAGGGTTGTATGAGGGAGATATGGGACCCATTGGTCCCAAGCATTGACATGATTTTTCAAATGAAGGATATGAGCCAAAGGGGGATGTGGCCATGTATCTAAAAGGTAAACCAACGAGACAAGTAGAAAATGGGTTTTCAGGAGAGGCCGTAGCCAAGCATAAAGTATCTTGTCCTGTTAAATTGGCTAAAGTTATCCATACATTTGGTTTTGGCTAATTAACAGGCCAAGTAAAAGTAACAGGAGGAAGCGCTAATACTAAAAAAGCCTTTCTTAGAGTAAGCCAAATATTACCTTGAGGCAATGGCGATAGAGGGCTCCCCATTACTGCTACAGGAGGAGTTAGAACTAACACTACAAAACTTATTAACAACAGCAAGCCACTGCTTGCTTGATAATTCCGGATGTTCAGGCAAACCATATCAATGCCCACACACCAGCTGTTTAATTTGTATATTACTCTGACTGCTCCTTAAAGGGTCACAATACTGACAGTCAGCTCTTCTTTTATGAGATGCACAATACCAAAGGCACCCATAACTTTGACACTCAGAGTCCATGCTTGATGATCCCCTGTGTGACAGGTCAAGCAGGGAAAGGAAGTTAACAGACCTGCAACCACCTCTGGATGTATGATTGACTGGTTCTCTGAGGACAGAAGATTTCTCTTTTAATCCTTTTCTGTATTTTGATCAGCTGGCTGTTCAATGAAGGGTCTGATGTCCTTGGCTGGAACCCAAGGAGGACTGGTGTCTGTGGAAACACAAGCATAACCCCTTCCCCATGTAATAAGGGGAAATGGGCCTATGATTTTTCTACTTTCTGAGTCTGTTACGAGGACTCGTGATTTTTTTACCTATGTCTAATGATGTTTCCTTAGAAGTAGAAAAGTGTTTTATTATAGGGGGAACTTTGCTATCGGCATAGCAATTAAAAAAAACTGAAAACATACAGTGCTTTGTGTAGCCATTCCATTGGACTACATTCCCCCTTTTGTTGAGCTAAGACGCTTAAGCACTGAATGAGCACGTTCAATAATTGCTTGTCCTGTGGGAGAGTGAGGGATGCCAGAGATTCCCCACAGGGCAAAAAAGGAGGAAAGTTGTTGAGAAGTATAAGCAGGACCATTATCAGTTTTAATCTTTGGAGGAACTCCTAAAGTTGCAAAAGCAGCCAAAAAAAGGTGGCAAGCATCTTTAGTAGTTTCACCTGTGTGGCATGATGCAAATAATGTACCTGAAAAGGTGTCAGTGGATGAATGAACATATTTGAGATGACCAAATTCAGGGTAGTGGGTAACATCAGTTTGCCATATTTGGAGGCTTTGTAGGCCAAGTGGGTTAATTCCCAGTGAGCCTGTCACAAAATTATGACGTAGACAATCAGGGCAACCAGCAATAATGTCCTTTGCTTGTTGCCGCTTTAAAGCAAATGTGCGACAAAGACCTGCAGCATTCTGATGAAAAAAGGAATGGCTACGTTTGATCTGTGCAAAACAATCAGATACCCCCCCCCCCCCCCCCCCGATAATGTAGAGATCTGGTTCACCAATGAGAGCAGTTATGTCATCAGCGGAAAGAGACATGCTGAGTATACTTTCACCACTTACTGTCACCACTTACAGAGAGGTAATACAGTGTAAACTGCTACCAACAAATGCCTCTACACAAAAGACTGAGAACTGACAAACTCAAGATATGCATGCACACAGAGCGATTTAGATGCACAAGAAAGAATGAAACTGTTAGAAACTGTCCAATTACCTGAGAATGCATATCAAGGTGTCCTGGTTTAGGGCAAATTTGTTAAAGAATCTGGAAAGGGGGGCCCCTCCAGAAAGCAAAACCCACACGGCCCCTCCCCCCAACCGGTACGGGAGAAAATTCCTTGGAGAGAGGTGGAAAGAACCTGTTTATTTGACTGGCACAGCACCCCCCCGCACACAAAATGAACAATACCAGCTGACACCGCTCTGAGAAAGATGACAAAATCAGAAAGTCTCTTTCGGGGGTGGTTGCTCTGTTCTCAGTCCCTCCGGCGCTGGGCAGCTGCTGCAGCCAAACCTTCGGTGTTCCCGGGTCCCAGTCCGGAGCAGGTTCGAGATGGTCACAGGAACAGGAGAGGAGAAACAGTCCGGGAAGGAATTTGGACTGTTTAGCTAAACTAGCTAATAAGCAGAAGCAAAAGCCAGAGCAGAAGCAAGAGCAGAAAAGCTAGCAAGCAAAAGCAGCAAGCTGCAAGCTAGAAGGGAAAAACAGCCCTATGTACTGCCTTGTCTCTGTGTCCCTGATAAGAGAAACCCAAACAAAACTTCCACTCTTCAGAGCCAGTCTTAAAGGCACAGAACAGATGAATGGGGATACAAGCATCATAACGTCACCCCAGGACACAAGGTGAATCATTAAAACTGAAAATCATGGACAAAGACTCTCTAACTAGTCACAGTTAGAAAGTGATATGTTTATTATGCCAGCATACAACAGGGGCGGGGTCGTCTCCGAAATGCGTGACCGCACCACGCAAGGATTTTTGCCTTCTATTTATTTCCCAAAATAATACATATACATAACCCCAGCACCTCCCATCCCTGCTTTGTATTAAAATGAGGTTATTAGTCCTTCACATGTGTGCAATTCTTCTCTTGAATTGGGTCAGTGGTCTCTAATTGGGTCAGTGGTCCCCGGGATGATGTCAGGAAGGTCTTCATCAGGTCTCTGTGACCCTCTGGCATGATCCAAGGCCTCCTGCTTCATGATGGATTGACATAGAGTCCAGGTGCTGGGCATTGTTCTACTGGTTTCAATATGTTCCTATAACGGTTCACTTGCTCCACGTCCTTCTACAAATGAGATCATAATATAACAATTAGCTTTAGCTTAAGCATCTAATAATCATTACCTATCGTTGGTGTATCTAGCTTCAATATGAATTGGTTCTAACCCTCAGCTAAAATCTTAACCCTTTAAAATCATTATTCATTCCCCACTCCTTCTTCAAAGTTAGTAAATTCTTTTACTAATATACAGATCCTTCTTCATCTAGCAAAGCTGCACAGTAGGTGTCTCTTAGAACTGTACTGTCACAGACATATTTTCTGAAAAATCTTTTGCCAGGATTTTTTTCTCCTGAGAAGCTGGGAAGCTTCAGCTTCGCCGTGTTTTGCTACTTTGGAATGTGATTTGGAGAATTGTTTACCCAGCATGTGAATTGTTTTTAATTAATGACCAATCACAGGTCCAGCTGTGTCAAGGTTGTGAGCAGTCACATGATTTTATTATAATTCCTTTCTAGCTTTTTGATGTCTCCTTTCTCTTTCTTTAGTATAGTTTAAGTATATAATTTTCTTTTAATATAATATATATAATAAAATAATAAATCAGCCTTCTGAAACATGGAGTCAAGATTCTCATCTCTTCCCTTGTTGAGATTGCCTGCAAATTCCACACTGTACCATACGCTCTTGATATTGAAGTTAAAGCTGCTTCTTGCCGCAACACTCTCCAATTCCAAACAAGTACTATAACAGACAAAATTCAACTTATACTGGATAAGATAAGCAAAACAATAATTGATGAACTAAGGTATTGAGCAAGCCGGTTGCTGTTGGAGACTACCCAAAGAGCACATCCAACCAAAGATGGGATGGGCCTTCTTCTAATCTTTTAAATACTTTCCGCATAGTCTTTGTGTCATGGTGTATTGTAATCAAAGATTTCCTTCCTTCATCTTTAATTTCTTTAAGAATTCTTTTTAATTAATGGTATTTCAACAATTGGGTAACCAAAGCTAAGTTCATACCTATAGGCACGGGTGATATCTCTTGGACAGTAATCAAATTTGCCTTTATATGTTGGTATGATACGACAGGTGCCTGATAGAAAAAATCACATCCCTCAATTTTGACAAAGTTACAAATGCACAAGTTAAACTGAGTTTCATTCACAGTAATCTCATCCACCATTATAGTGGGGCATGCTGTTCTGAGGCAGACACAACCTTGTCCTGTATACACAAGCAAGATTATCTGGTTAATGGGATGCATTTCAAAGTGACAAATGCTTTGCTCTGTATAAAAACAAATATCTTTATCATCATTTACATTGCCTTCACATATAAATCCCAATTGTTCTCTCATTAAGCAGGGTTCTAAGTTAATAGTTCGCCACATTCCTTCGACCTTTTGTGCCCACATTCTGTGTTCAAAAGGATACAGTATGGTCCCCTCATGATTTGGTCCTAAAGGAACAATTGGATATATCAAACTTACTGATGCATCATATATGGTTAAAACAAAAGCTGTTACCATACTTGTCATGGGATCACAAGTAAAATTAACTAAAATCCACCAGGGATGAAGCTCTTTTTCTAAATCCAAGGCATTATCCCAAACAACTTGACAAATTTTAGCAGGGAATATGCCTTATTCCCAGTTCCTAATGATTGAGGCCCCCACTGATTGCATCCATAATTGTGCCTGTGTGCACCCAAAAGCCAAAGAAATGTTTTCGCTAGCTATGCCTAAAATATCAATTATCAATTGATGATCTCACTCTTCCATATTTTCCCATTCTGGTAATATTTTGGACAATTTCCACTGACTGGTACCTAATGCCAACAAGGAAGATTGTAAGGGTTGTTGCAATTTAACCATATCACCACCAAGTGCTGTCAATTTGTTCATTAATACGTCTGAATCCATTGTATTTAGAACCTCTAGTCCTGTTCCCAATAAGCCAGTAAGGTCTTTCTTCTGTCTGGACCTATAAGGCATATGCTTCTGCAGCCAGGTGGTCCAGTTCATAAAAGAGGTCCTTAAAAATGGAGCACACTTGGGCCAAATGGCGGAGGCATTCACTTGCATTGCCATCTCTACCTGTTTGAATGACCACTTTGGATTAATTAGTAATTTTTTAATTCCGGTCTTCTTAACAGCATATGGTCCAATTTTGGTAATTATGGGAACCATGGGTTCTAGAGTGATTTGAGTAGTCACGGTTTCTCTCAGTGTTGGTACTGGTTGAGTTATTTTAACCTTATCTAATCGGGATGCAGTACAAAATCGAGTTATACTATAATCAATCTTAGAATCCTTGATTGCACAACCTTCTGTTTTGAGTCTAAACTCTGGACAATTGGTTAAGCATTTGTCACAGCACTCAGGACCAATTTGAATAATTTTCATGGGTTTTTGATAAAATTTATGAAACCCATCCTGGACAAACACATATTCACATCCTCAAACATTTCTTCCTTCCCACACAGTTGCATTTGTAACTTTTAGCATCTGATCCAGAGACTTATGGGAGTTGGAGTCATAAGCTTTCCCTTGACACTTATATATACCAGTTACATTAAATGTAAGCGGTACTGCATTACCTGTGGCTAGAGTGATAATTACAAATGCCACAATTCTCCAGGCTACACCCACTTGATTGTTGCAGTGTGTTGCAATTTCCTGTTTTAGCTACCCCAGTCCCCCAGGTGTGCCAACCTCTCCTTTCCCCTCCCTCTTGCCCCCTTGCTAGGTGCTGTCCATCAAGCTTAACATTCCAACAACGGCGTCGTGTGATTGGCAGAAGTTCAAAAGATGCCCCTCAGCCCTGGGGTCATTGGCTTAGCCAAGTGTCACTTGTCCCCTGAGCCTCGCCCCCTCCCACCTGGATTGGTGGCTTGTTGGAGAATTTTGCTCAGACATGGCTTGAAGGAAAAAAGGCCATGAAAATATACAGCTGATGGAAAAGTAAAAGGCAGTTGTAAGCAGCAGTTCCCAAGCCTGTTTCTGTAAATAACTAGGTTCTCAGGCACATTTTTATAAACAGCAGGGTTCTCAGGCAGTTTTCTCATAACAGGTAAACATTCTATCTTTGGCTGTTTTGGGAAAGTAAAAGTAACAGACATGGAGGTTTTGAGAACCATTCATATCAGGGTGAGAACACAAATCTTGGTTTCAATAACAAACCACAGGTATTGAAAACAAAAGGAGGGATTAATGTTTTAGCTGTAGCCAATGATGAGCTCGGGTTTTGTAATATGTATAAGCTTAATTAACACCACTATAAAAGTGTGTAAGTGGAATCAGTAAATCGGAGTTCGATGCTGATCAGAGGATGGGTCGTCTCCCTTCACTTTGGATAAATGGCGACACCCGATCGTGATACGGCAATGCACCACGAAGGAGCGAAGAAACGGGTCAGGTCCTAAGCAGCAGGATGGCAGAATCACGATAAAAGGGATAAAAAAGAAGCTGAGATGTGTCATGCCTTGGGTGATCGTAAAGGCGAGCCCGACTGATACGTGCTGCACGCGACCTTGAAGAGGCTGCATTCAGTGCTGATTAATTAGGTATGGAAAGACAAGCAGCATATGAATTATTGACTGTCTTTTTACAAAAAAGGCAAATTAAGGGGGTAGATTTGCAAAAGGATTTACAAGGACTTTTAGATGACGGCTATGCTAGGGGAGTTTTTATTAACCCCCATACGGTTTACGAGTTAACGGAATGGCGTAAATTCGGTGATTTATTATGGGAGGCTACTTTAGATGGTGATAAAACTGCCAAGAAGTTAGGTAAATTATGGTGGGTTGTTCACAATGAATTACTGCAGTTTCAGGCCGAAAAAGAGTCTGCCCAGCAGGCTAATGCCTCTCAGGGGTGTAATAAAGCATATGATCCGGACAGGGGATTACCATTGGCCCCTGCAATGAGGACGGTTTTATTACCTGCTTCGCCGCCCTCTTTAGCAAGCCAGGCTACACAGAGCGCTTCTGAGGCTCCCGCACCCCCTGAACAACAGCAGCCATGGCCGAGACCCCCCGATCAGCTCCCGAAAATCAATCAGCCGATCCCTGGGGCGGAAAACGACCTAGCGGGGGCTATTGTAACGGAAGCTGGCCTGAAATGCTGTGCTTGCCACGCTATGAATAAGCAGGAGGGGGAGCTTATCAGCGCTGCTACCCAGCTGGCTTGTCCTGTTGTATCCGCGGCGCAGGAGGGAGGCAGCATGCAGGCTCCTATTACAGATTTTGATTCGAAATTGCTGTCTCAACTGAGATCTACTGTTAGTCAGTTTGAAGTGAAAAGTGAGCCAGCCAAACAGATGTTAGATTATATTTTTGATGCCAACATTCTCCTTCTGGAGAATGAGTGTCATGAGATAACTAAATTGATCTTATCTCAGCCCCAGCAATTGTTATCTAATGCTCATTGGCAAGGGCTTGTAAATGAATACGTAGCACAATTAGGGCTAGGGATCTCTCAGAATCAGGCATTAGCTGCTCTTGCACCTCTTCAAGTGCCAGTTGCATTGGCACCAGCAAATAGAAGAGGCCGCATGAAATGTTACCGATGTGGAGGCATGGGTCACAAGCGCCGGGAATGCCAGGCTGCAGGACTCTGGTGCCGGAGATGCCGTTCAGACACTCATAATACAAGCGCTTGCAGACGGAAATCAGGAAACTTCCCCGGGAGTACGAACCGCAGTGACCAGGCACCAACAGAAGTCTTCGCTGCAGCATCAGCACCCTCTCCTGTCTCCAACCCGACACCACAGGGAGCTGCCGCGGGGGGAGCAGAGCCGTCGCGGGGGGAGCCACGGGTGCGGTGCACGCAGTGATTCAGCCTGCCGGCGAGTCTTGCGAAACAAAGAGCCCAGCGCGGGGGGGGGTTCGCCCGCTCCGACACACGCGCCTCGGGACCGGGGCGCTTTTCCAGCGGGACCGTTTCTCCCTCCGCCCCGCAGCCAGCAAAAGCTTAGGCTTTGGACCTAACAGCCGTAATGGATGTGACCTTTTGTCAACAAGGGAGGGGATCCCTGCTGCAATTGAGAAACCAGTGATGGTAAACAAGCGACACCAAGGACGATTGCTGTCGAGACGTTTCTCACCTAAGTTAAGGGGACTTTTGTTCTTCCTAGCAGAGACTGTGAAACAGAAATCAGCAGTGAATGGGTGGGTCAAATTTCGGCCGATTTGGCTCAGCATTGGTTATGCTGTCTTAAAATCACCTATATTAACAGAGACTTTAAACATCAGAAGCCCAAATAACTCAGTCGGGAGAACATCAGACTCCAAAATTGTATTTTGAAAAATTTAAAAAAGTTAAAGATGTTGGAGTGATTGGATGAGTGAGATGTTATGAGTGTGCTTTTTGGTATAAAAATGCTATAGCAAACATATGAAGAAAGTTGTTTCATCTTAGTATTTTAGAATCAGGCCTGTAAGTGACTTATAGTAAATGCTATATTCTATTTTTATAGTAAGTTTTATTTGTTATTAAGTAGTTTAAGTTAAATTATCTATTAAGTGTTATTAAGTTTAAGTTAAGTTAGATTCTGTTAAGTTAGATTCTGTTAAGATTAAATTATATTAGGTTTAAGTTGTGTAGAATTTAAAGTCAGTTAAGTTCTGCTAAGTTAAGTTCTGTTGAGTTTAATTTCTATTAAGTTTGAGTGATGTTAGATAGATTTATGCTAGATGTTTATTTTATGATCTGCATTTGTTGGGACTATATGTTATGGTGCATACTACTTTCCCACCGCTTCAAATCAATCCACTTGAGCCAAATGACTAAGGGATTACAGACTGCAAAAGGACAAGAGAGGGGGGAAATGGTTTTGAATCCACCGGAGGACTTACCTTACTGACTTTGAACTTTTCTGAGAAACCCAAGAAAAGGGTGGAAGTGGAAATTTCAAGCTTGTTGGACACTGGGGAAAAAAGGCCATGAAAATATACAGCTGATGGAAAAGTAAAAGGCAGTTGTAAGCAGCAGTTCCCAAGCCTGTTTCTGTAAATAACTAGGTTCTCAGGCACATTTTTATAAACAGCAGGGTTCTCAGGCAGTTTTCTCATAACAGGTAAACATTCTATCTTTGGCTGTTTTGGGAAAGTAAAAGTAACAGACATGGAGGTTTTGAGAACCATTCATATCAGGGTGAGAACACAAATCTTGGTTTCAATAACAAACCACAGGTATTGAAAACAAAAGGAGGGATTAATGTTTTAGCTGTAGCCAATGATGAGCTCGGGTTTTGTAATATGTATAAGCTTAATTAACACCACTATAAAAGTGTGTAAGTGGAATCAATAAATCGGAGTTCGATGCTGATCAGAGGATGGGTCATCTCCCTTCTCTTTCGATAGTGGCTCACCTATCCTTTCCCTCCCCCCTCCCCTTGGGCTTAAAAGGACCTTGAGACCATGGGGTCGGTATTCTGTTGGGAGCTGTTACCAAGATTCAGAGGCCTGTGTGCCCAGGAATAAAACTCTGGATTAAATCCTCCTCAGAATCCTCTCCTTTTCTCTTCACCTCACCTAAGGACTTTCACCAGAGGTAAAACTGAGTTCCTACAAGCCTGGACGTGTTCCAAGTTCCTAGCTGCAACATCCAGCCAGCCAGAGGTATCTCTGTGGTGAAATACCACAGCTGCCACCTCTGGCCAAGCAGCAGGGCCCAGACGAGCCCAGGCACGTTCCATCCGGAAATATTGGGATTTTATTCCAATACTTGATTATTCAGTATAACTACAAACTTTTCTATTCTTAATCTACGCTTATTATTTCATCCACACCCTATTTATTTTCCTGAGAAAGTTTTAATTTCAGTTCATTGTCACCCGTTATAACTTTCCAGAGTCCCTCGGGAGCCTTCTTCACTCAGGAATGATGGATCCAGACACTTTGTTCCTTAATCTTGATTGCAGTAAAGGTGGTGAGGAACACTTGGAATGGTCCCTCCCACTGCAGTTCCAGAGTCTTCTCTGCAAAAGACTTAACATATACATAATCCTCAGGCTGTGTATCATGCACTGGTCCATCTAATTTTCTGCTTCGAGTCCCAGCCACGTGTTTCTCAATTTCTCTGAGTTGTTTGTTTAGGGCCATCACATATTTGTGTAGGGTTTCTTCCCCTATTTAAGTGGGTCTTGTCCTTTCTTGAATTCCATATGGCCTTCCATATAGTATTTCAAAGGGACAAAATTTTTCTTTTACTCTTGGTTTGGTCCAGATTCATAATAATGCTAATGGAAGAGCCTGAGGCCAAGATAATGTTGCCTCTTCTCCCAGTCTTATTATTTGCTGCTTAATCAAGCGGTTCATTTTCTCCACTTGGCTGCTTGACTGAGGATGATATGGATTATGAAGTTCCCAGTCTATGCCTAAATGGTGGCTAATTTGCTGCGCAATTTTTGAAATACAGTGTGGCCTCCATCTGAAGACATTGTGGCTGGGACTACAAAACACGGTATTAAAAACACAGTATTATTTCTTGTAACAATGCTTTGGTTACCTGCCGTGCTTTGGCAGTTCTAGTAGGGAAAGCTTCTGGCCACCCTGAAAAGGTATCTGTTAACACCAATAGGTATTGGTACCCCCCTTTCCTGGGTAGTTCTGAAAAATCAATTTGCTATTGCTGCCCAGGTCCATATCCTTTTCCAATTTGCCCAAGTTTTGGTTTAGGAATATTTTTGGGATTAGTTTGGAGGCAAAGGCTACATTGGTGAGTCGCTGGAATCACTGTACTGAGACAGAGTAAAGATCCATTCTGAATTAGGTGAAGTGCCTAAGAAAGGTGAAAAGTCTGTGAGGCCAAAGCTGAAGGAAAAACTCGCATGCCAAACAGCAAGGAGACAGAGAAAGAAAAACAGAAAGACCACAAGGTCGATTTGCCCCCGACTTAGAAATTCCTTTGATAAAGAAGAACTGGTGCTAAATGTCACGCAGAATGAATATGTATGAACTTATTGTGAAACTGTATGCATATGCATTTGGAAGGGGGATAAAAGATGACCCGAGGTCTTCAGAGGCACGCATGCCTTGTTGGGGGACTTGCGTCCGGCGCGTCGTAATAAAAGCATACCGGGCTTTACAACTTTTACAAAGTTGTGAGGTTTCTTCTTTTCTCCGCAAAACATTATGGCGACCGCAGCAGGACTTCTCTGTCCCCGCAGGGGCAGGGGGGATAGACGGACCTCCAAGGCGCGCCCTAGGATTTTTTTCCTGGTGGGGCTCCGCTCGTCTCAACTTGCCACCTGCGAGGACAGACAAGGACCTGCTGGCCTGCGGAGGAAGATACGGTATGTACTGAGGGGCCCCCGGGGGAGGGAAAGGAGAGCAAGAGAGTAAACCACCCAGAGACGTCTGGGTTCAGCTGATAGAGCAGCTTATTGGAGACGGGGTTCATCGTTCTGATAGAGCAGACCGCAAGCGGTTCTGGGGGTGAGCCGGGTGAACCCGTGTATGTGTGTATTGGGGGTTCCTTGTTCTGATAGAGCAGAACTGCTAGAGGCTCTAGGGGTGAGCCGGGTGAACCCGTGTATGTGTGTTGGGGGTTCATTGTTCTGATGGAGCACAACCGCTGAGCCCGTGTGTGTTTTGTTTGTGTGAGTGTGTGATGTCCGGACACTGCGTTGCTGTATGGTTAATGTGTGCATTGTGTGGTCAGTGCGCTGTGTTTGCAATCGTGCAAGTGTATAAGTGTATGGTGTATAAAAGAGAGTAGAGCTACAGTGCTATAAGGTGCGGGGGGGGGGGGGTCAGTACTACCCGTGTTTGAAGCAGCCGAGCGAGGCCTGAGGCGCCGGCTGCAGCAGGCTGCGGGGGCAGGGAGAGAAGTGCCCCGCGGAGAAGCGAGTGGAGGAATGTCAGTGATGGTATTTATCGTGTTTAAATGCAGTGATTTGTGTAGATTTGGTACATTTTAACCGTGAGTATGAGCTCAGAGAGTTCCTTTGCCTTGGATGTTTGGATTTGATCTCTAGACTGTGCTGTTATTTTGATTGTGTCCAGGAAAAATTGATGTGAGTAAATGCCGAATTATGGTATGCTGTGTTGTGTTGAGAAAAGTGAGCACTTTGAGAGTTATGCCCTTTCCCAGTGATTTTGTGTGGTGATTTTCTTCCGCTGCATTGTGGTAATTTGATTCTCAGATTGTATAGTGGTGTTTGTGGAGATTTTAAGATTTTGTTGCAACAAGAGTGGCATTTTACATAGGAGAATTATAGTACGGTGATTTATGCTTAACTACGATAAAGCGAGTTAAAGGAATTCCAAGAATTCTCCCCCTCACAGCAATTCAAGCCTTGGCTCTAGTGAATTTGAGATAAAGGGGGGGTGCGGGTGCGTGTGTCCGTGTCTGTGGGCATATCAGAGTTTCGGCTGTGACTAGCACAGCCTTTTTGCAAAGCAGTAAAACAAGTGTAAGTAGGCACAGTGCTTAATTAGATTGTGCAAGAAGAGAACTAGAAAAGACTGATATTTTGTTTGATCAGAACATAGTGTCTACGTCACGTTTTGATTAGCATGCTGTGTGAGGTGACAGTGGCTGTCCCCTGGGCACAGGGACAGCTCTGGCTGCCCCGTCTCCCCAGGGAACACGGGAATGGCCTGTGGGCAAAAGCTGGATGTGCAGGTATTATTGCAGTGCGGTGTTTATGAGAAACACTGGTATTGCTGTTTTGCTGTCAGGGCACATGCCCCGAGTGTAAATTAGAGGTTTCTGGTCAAGCGGATTCAGAACCTAAGGTCTTAAAGCTTGTGTGTGGGAATCACACCTGATATCTGTGAAGGTCTGTGAAAAGAGGTTTGAGTGGAAGCGAGATAGGGCAAGGAGAAATAAATAATGAGAACTGACCAGAGCAAACAGGTTCCTAAATTAGCCCCTTTTGGGAGGGGCTCACCGGGAGGAGGTTGCCAGTAAGAGCAGCTCAGAACATAAAAAGATTTATAATACTTCATTGCTGTTAGTACTGTTTTATATTAGGAAGATAAATGGGATAGAGTTTTTGTAGGCTGAAATGTCTTTTTGTTTTAAGAAATCACCCAGAATGGCAAAGAGACTGTAAGATCAGACCGCCCTCTGGTCTTGGCCCTTGAAAAAGGAAAACAAGGCAAAGAGAAAGCAAATCAAACGTGTTGTTCAGCATGCAGCATAAGATAGCAACGTATGAAATCAGGCAAAGATTATCATGCTGAAATGCAAAGCAATCACAGTTTGCAAAATGAGTACATATGATTTGCTAAAGGCTCCTCCCAAGGTAAGGGAGGAAGGGTAAAGATGACCTCCCCAAAAGGGAAGAATTTTTGTCGACACAAGGGCCATATATTCAGTTTTAATAAAGCTTTAGTACCTGTGGAGAATGTTTATGTTGTAGTGTGGGGAATGAACAACTGGCCAGTCTGAGAAGGCATACTTGTGAAAACCTTTAAAGTAACATGTGTACTATGTGTACCTAAAAGCTTTTGTACAATTTGCCCAATTTGCTAAACATTCTCAAATGAGAAAGGTTACTCTGGAGGCAAATGATACAAAGAGGTTAGGCTTAACATTAACAGACACTGAAATTAAAGACATTAGTAAGGGGATATTGGAATAAGTAAACAAGTGTTTTCAAGGGTATGGGCCTCTGCTGTACCAGGGAGAGTGAAAGATGTTCCCCCATGAGCATCAAGCTTAAGGAAAGAACGCAACTAGTGAGAACTGAGTAGTACCCTCAAAAGGAAGATAAGGAAGGAATCAGCCCAATAACTGATAGTACTGGATTAAGGGCTGTCAATACGATAACACAGAATTTATACCCTGTGGTAGCAAATCCATATACCTTACTAACTTGTTTAACACCTGAGCTAACCTGGTTCACTGTTTTAGGCCTAAGAGATGCCTTCTTTTGCCTCCCTATCCACGAAGCCAGCCAGAAAATTTTTGCATTCAAACACAAGCTCACATAGTCCGTGTGCCTGAAGGCTTCAAGATTCCCCACTCCGATTGGAGAACAGCTTGCAAAGACCCAGAGTCCCGGGAAGCTCCACAAGAGGAAAGGAGGCTGTTGCAGTATGTGGGCGATCTTCTAGTAGCCACTCGGACAAGGGAAGCGAGAGAAGCCTGGACGGTAAGCCTTTTGAATTTCCTAGGACTCCAAGGACGCAGAGTCTCAAAGAAAAAGGCACAGCTAGTGAAACAGAAGGTAATCTACCTGGGGTAAGAAGTGAGTGCTGAGCAGCAGACTTTAAGGCAGGGAAGCCCTATGCCAAACCCCGAAACCACAGACAACGAAGGAACTCTGAACCTTCTTAGGCATGGCAGGGTAGTGCCAGCTGTGGGTTTATACCAACAGGGACCTCTGCGCAGAAGGCTGAGATAATTGCCCTGACCCGTGCCCTGGAAAGGGCAAAAGGGAGGAGAATAACCATCTACACAGACTCAAGGTATGCATTTGGAGTCATACATGCACATGGAGCCATCTGGAAGGAGAGGGGACTGCTGACCTCACAGGGAAAGAAGAGACAATCCAGCTGCTGGAAGCAGCTCAGCTACCTGAAAAAGCATGTTAAGGCACACCAGAGAGTGAGCTTAAAATTGGAGGAAAGAAATGAGCAGCGGATGGAGAGGCAAAGAAAGCAGTAAGGGGTGAGGTACAGATTTTCCTCGAAGGTAAGCCTTAATACAATAATACTAATCAAAAGAGACGTACAACTGCAAGGGGTGGGCTACCATTGAAAGAGAACTAGTAATCCCTTCTCATTTTCGTGGTTACTAGTGAAAGAAGAGCACTAAAAAGCACACTAGGGCCTAACTACTTAAAAGCCTTTTGTAGAGTGTGGCTCCTTTCTCGAAATGACCAAGGCTGCGAGTGATAGAGAGTGCATTGAAATGAAGTGTTGACTTTGAAGCAGTAATTTCCACAGGCTTTCTAGAACACACATCTGATTGAAAGAATCGTATCGCTGTCAGAAATTTATATGCCACTATCACTCAGGTAAGCCGACAATGTGATCCTTGCCTCCAGACTAACCCCAAAATACCCCCCGGCCAAAACTCGGTCAGACTGGGAGAGGCCATGGGCCTGTACAGCAGTGGCAAATTAACCTTTCAGAACTCCCAAGGAAAGGGGGGTATCAGTATTTACTGGTATTGATAGATACATTTCCAGGGTGGCCAGAAACATTCCCCACCAGAACTGTCAAAGCTCAAGAGGTGACCAGATTATTTTTACAAGAAATAATACCACGCTTCAGAGTTCCAGCCACGATATCCTCAGATAAAGAATCACATTTCATTTCCAAAATAGTGCAACAGATTAGTAGCCATCTGGGCATAGATTAGGAACTTCACACCCCATACCACCCCCATTTAAGCGGCCAGGTGGAGAGAATGAATCATTTGATTAAGCAGCAAATCATAAGACTGGGGCAAGAAGTTAATCTACCCTAGCCCAAGCTCTTCCACTAGCACTATTGCAAATTCAAACTAAACCTTGAGCTAAAGGAATGCTGAGTCCTTTTGGAATGCCTTATAGAAGACCATATAGAATACAAAGGGAATGTCCAGAATGTCCACCTACATGGTGGCATTAAGCAAGCAGCTCAGAGTAATTGAGAAACATGTGGCTGGAACTTGGAGCAGGGAGTTAGATAGCCTGGGGATGATGTATATGTTAAGTCTCTTGCAGAGAAGACTTTGGAACCACAGTGGGAGAGACCACTGTGAATACTTCTCACCACCTTCACTGCAATCAAAATCAAGGAGCAGAATGCCGGGATTCATCACCCTCGGGTGAAGAAGGCCCAGAAACCCCTTGAGGAGTGACGCCAGGAGAAAATGAACTGAGACTAAAACTTACTCGGGCAAAATGAGTACATTGCGGTCGGGAGTAGCTCATATTTTAGTTTGTAGAATTGTTTTGTGTGTAATCATAACTGAAGTTTTAGAACTTGAGAGTACCTCTATTCAAAGCAATGCTGAATGGCCTTGGTCCCTGGCATTTAATCAGTATACTGGATCCATGGGAAAACCTTCTGAGATAAAAGATTTAAACATATCTACTGTAGCAATCCACGAGAATCAGGTATGTGAGGAGCAAGAGTAGCAGGAACAGGAACTGTGAACACTTCAAGGAATCTGAGGAGAAGAAATCAAAGTAAAGTGCTGGGTCATCAATAGGACGGCTTATGAGAGACCAGATGTAATTAGTGTCTCAACCTCCCCTGGTGTATATGAACACCAGGAAGTCTGTGACAACCTAAGTGAATCAGACTGTTGGTGTAATTTCACCTTGATACAGCCTGTAGAAGTGACCTGCCTTTGAGCTCGCGTTGCTATCCCTTTTCCTACTGAGATTTGGATCAGTGATCGTCCCAGTCTGAAGCAGTTGGATTCTGCTTAAAAGAGGTAGAGAGAGAGACCCCCCCCCCTCAGAGCTCAGCAGCAGGCTGTAGGATTTTGAGCATCACTTTTGTGCTGAGTGTTTCAAGCAGCAGAAACCTGATCCCAGTTTCTTCTGAGGCACTGCAACACTGCAATGGATTTAGGCTCTTCTCTCAGATTTCCCCTTCATTATTTACTTGAGGCTTGGACCTGAAGCTAGGGGCAAGGTGGGTGAGGTTTTGTAGACCAGGAGAGACATTCCTGCTTGTCACACATCTGGGAAATCAGGTGCTTTGGAGGGGGAAAGAGAGGTTAGATTCCCTGAGGTCTCTACATTTCAGAACAAACATCTGCCTCAAATATGACCTAAACCTCTGTCAGATACACTTGTGAAGTGTTTCTGAATTTGCAGTGTGAGCCCCTCTGGCCGGGAGGGATGGTCATGGACAGAAAGCAGTTCCTGTTCCCCATAACAAACATCTAACTGGCATATTAGGGACAAGATTAGGAGTTTTAAATGGAATTGATTCAGAAATACTGATGAATAAACTGGCCACTGCAGCAGGTAGCCTAACAAAATTGAAGCAGCCTTTATAGTAATCTCTATTGGCATTAGGAACTAGCCAGTGACAGATTTCAAAAGTACTGCCAAAGTAAGGAAGCATGAAAAGGCCGGGGACCAAGACCACAAGTTGATAGTAGAAGCACTTAGTATAGTTCAAGATAATGTGTCTTTAGCTTTCAGTTGTATACAAGCACAGTTATGGATACAAGCAACAGCAGCTCCGATCATATGGGAAAGGGGTGAAGGTAATTTTCCAGCTGAAATTCGGAAAATTGTGTGGGATAATGCAATTGATATTGAAAGGAAGTTTCAATCCTGGCAGACTATGGTGAATTTCACCTATGATCCTGTTTCTAATGTGCCACTGCCTTTGTGCTTACCATACGTAATGCCACTGTTTATGTTATCCATCCCATCATTGCCCTAAGATTAAACCATGAAAAAACAATACTCTATCCTTCAGAACATAGAGTGTGGGCACAAAAGATGAATGGAAAGTGGCAGACAGTAAACTTGGAATCCTGCATTTCTAGAGAACAGATAGAATTCATTTGTGAAAGCAATACTATTAATGTGCAGGGTGTGTGTTTGGACACTGAACAGAGTATTTGTCACTCTGAAATTCATCCAGTCACTGACCAGAAAACTGTGCTCGTATATACTGGAAAAGGGTGTATGCTTGAGAACTGCTTGTGCTGCTGTACAAATTGATAGCAATGATGTTATTCTGTCTAGTAGAAATCATTCTAATTTCTGTATTTGTAATTTTGTTAAGATTATTGGGTGTGATTTTTCGTATTTGGTACCAGTCACATCCCACCAGCTGATTAAAGCCAATTACACACTGTATCACAGACTACCACCTACCCCTATTGCCATGAGCCTTACATTGGTAAAACAATTAATTAAGCACCAAGACCTATTGGAAGGCTTGAAAGGAATCCAAGGAAGCGGAAAGAAAACCTTAATTACTGTCCAACACGATACAAAGGAGATAACCAGAGTTCTACAAAGAATAAAACAAAATATGGATCATCACTGGTGGGATGTGATCTTTGGGTGGTCACCAACTGCAAATGGAATCTTTAATAAGTTGTGCCACCCCATTGTAGTTTTACTAATATTAGTTGGGATAAGCTTAGGATTATCTATTATATTGTTAATTTGGAACTGGAGAATACTACAATGAATAGCTGTACTAACCTCTTTGTCAAACGTACATGGTGAAGCACTAAAAGACACTTACTGTCGTGAAGGTTTTCATTAAGTAAAAGAATTTACTTATTTCCTAGGAAAGGGGGGAACTGTTGAGACAGAGTAAAGATCCATTCTGAATTAGGTGAAGTGCCTAAGAAAGGTGAAAAGTCTGTGAGGCCAAAGCTGAAGGAAAAACTCGCATGCCAGACAGCAAGGAGACAGAGAAAGAAAAACAGAAAGACCACAAGGTCGATTTGCCCCCGACTTAGAAATTCCTTTGATAAAGAAGAACTGGTGCTAAATGTCACGCAGAATGAATATGTATGAACTTATTGTGAAACTGTATGCATATGCATTTGGAAGGGGGATAAAAGATGACCCGAGGTCTTCAGAGGTACGCATGCCTTATTGGGGGACTTGCGTCCGGCGCGTCGTAATAAAAGCATACCGGGCTTTACAACTTTTACAAAGTTGTGAGGTTTCTTCTTTTCTCCGCAAAACACGGCCAGATTGTGAGCCCTCTCTACCTGGCTACCTGCAAGAAGAACGATTTCCACTGGGGCCCTGAACAGCAACAAGCCTTTGCCCAGATCAAGCAAGAAATCACTCATGTGGTAGTCCTTGACCGAGTCAGGATGGGACCAGAGGTGAGGAGTGTGCTCTACTCTGCAGCCAGGAGCAATGGTCTGTCCTGGAGCCTCTGGTGGAAGGTGCCTGCTGAGACTCAAGGCCGACCACTTGGATTTTGGAGCTGAAAATACCAAGTGTTTGAAGCCAGCTACACCCCAACAGAGAAGGAAATCCTGGTGGCCTGTGAAGGAGTTCAAGCCATCTCAGAGGTGATTGACACAGAAGCACAACTCCTCCTGGCACCATGACTACCTGTGCTGGGGTAGATGTTTAAAGGAAAGGTTCCCTCTACCCACCATGCCACTGATGCTACATGGAGTAAATGAATTGCCCTGATTATACAGTGCACCCATATTGGAAACCCAAACAGCCCTGGGATCTTGGTGATAATTATGAATCAGCCTGAAGGTGAAAACTTTGGTCTCACTGACGAAGAGGAGCAGGAAGAGGTGACGTGCTGAGGAAGCTCCACCTTACAACCAACTGCCAGCAGAAGAAACACGCTACTCTCTTTTCACTGATGGTCCCTGTCACATTGTAAGGATGAACTGAAAATGGAAAGCAACCGTATGGAGCCCCATGCGACAGGTCACAGAAGCTACTGAAGGAGAAGGGGGATCAAGCCAACTTGCTGACCTCAAAGCCTTCCATTTGGCCCTGGACATCGGTGAAAGAGAGAAGAGGCCAAAGCTCTACCTTTACACCAATTCGTGGATGGTAGCCAATGCTTTGTGGTGTTGGCTGGAAAGGTGGAAAAAGGCCAACTGGCAGTGTAGAGGAAGACCAATCCGGGTTGCTGAAGAATGGCAAGACATTGCCACTCAGGTAGAGAAGCTGTTATAGATGAGTAATGCATTGGTTGGCTCTCACAATTAAGGGGTGAATATTATGTATATGTTAAGAGAAGTTTTGTAGATGTATGGTTATGTTACTGTAATATGTCCTCCCATAGTCCTCTTTCCCTTCCCCCTTGTATTGTTATCACGGGATGACCTTGGTCGTTGGGGCATTTGGGGAGGGTCAGCTTGTTACTATGGTAACACCTGACCTCCAGTCAAGTGTTACAGGGCTTGCAAGGGTTGCAGGGTGAAGAGAGAGGAGAGAATCTTGACCTCATGCTCAGAAGGCTTGATTTATTATTTTATGATATATATTACATTATTACTATGCTAATAGGAATAGAGAGAAAAGTTCTCAGAAGCTTGCTATGCTAAGAATAGAAAAGGAATCAATAACAAAGTTCTGTGTCCAGGCAGAAAGCAAGAACAGCTCTGCCGTGAGTGGTCAGTAAATCCAAACATTCACAGAAGACCAATCACGGATGCACCTGTTGCATTCCACAGCAGCAGATAACCATTGTTTACATTTGTTGCTGAGGCCACAGCTTCTCAGAAAGGGGAAAAATCCTAAAGAAAGGATTTTTCACAAAAGATGTCTGTGACAGTCAAGATGTAAAAAAGTGATCACCACTGAACGGCAAAGAAGGAGTTAACAGACAAGACTGTGAGAGGGGCTAGAGGTATAAAAGGCAGAGCATCCATTTTTGTAGACAAGCACATGGCGGTTTAGTTCCATGTTCCCAGCGCTGTAATTTTTCCTTATTCAATCCTCTGCTGTATTTTTGTTAAGGTTTAATAAATCTTTGAAATTTTAAAAGTGAGTGTCGTTTCTCACAGAAGTTACCTGTGAAAGTCCGTCACATGGATGCCCATGTGCCCAAGAGTAGGGCTAATGAGAAGCACTGAAACAGTGAACAGGTAGATTAGTCTGCAGAAATAGAAGTGTCACAGATAGATTTGGATTGGCAAAACAAGGGAGAGTTGCTCCTAGCTCAAGGGGCTGAGGCAGAGTGGAAATTTTCCAGAGAAGAAATCCATTTTGATTTAGGTGAAATGTGCATCTTTGAATTGTCTGTAGCTTGCAAACATAGCTGTTTAGCTTGACTGCCTGTTCTTGCAAAAAGCCTATGCTCAAAGAAACTGCTTCAGCCGAAGGACAGAGATAAGGGAGGGCCCCTCTAACTCTGAAACAGACGGAGAGGCTGCTGCAGAAAGCAGAGCAGGATGACCGAGGAGTTCTTTCTGATAAAAAAACTAGCAGCAAATGTAATGCGAAATTAGTAGAATGAATATGTATGAACCTATTGTGAAATTGCATGCATATGTATTTGAGAGGGAGATTAAAAAAAGGATCTGGAGTTCCCAGAGGCATGCACATCTTTTTGAGGAGAGTGATCCCCACATGCATCCAGCACTGAAATAAACATACCAGCTTTACAACTTTCACAAAAGTTGTGGGGTTTGTTTACTTCTGCAAATCAGGGCTCATGATGCCTCAGACCATCAGGGCAAAGATGCCACCTATAAGTGGGCGTGAGACTGATGGGTGGATCTAACCATGGACAGCATCTCTCAGGTGATTGTGAGACCTGCACTGCAATCAAGCAGGCCAAGTGGGTAAAGTCCCTGCGGTATGGAGGGGGGAAGATGGTCCAAATATAAATATGGTGAGGACTGGAAGATCAATTACATCACACTGCCCCAAACCTGCCAAGACAAGTGTAATGTGCTCACAATGGTAGAGGCCACTACTGGATGGCTGGAGACCTACCCTGTACTTTACACCACTGCCCAGAACACCATCCTGGGCTTTGAAAAGCAAATCCTTTGGAGGCATGGTACCCCCGAGAGAATTGAGTCAGACAATGGGACTCATTTCAAGAATAGCCTCATAAACACCTGGGCTAGGGAACATGGTACTGAATGGGTGTACCATATCCGTTATTGGGCACCAGCTGCTGGGAAAGTGGGGTGGTGCAATGGACTTAAAAACAACATTGAAGGCACTGGGGGGTGGGACCTTTTGTTGGTTTTGCATGGCCTGTTTTTTTGGTCAGAAGGGGCACAGAGGTGGCTTCTGTGAAAAGATGCTAGAAGCTTTAGAAACTTCCATCATGTCTGGCAGAGCCAATTCCTGACAGCTCTGAAGATGGACATGCTGCTGGCCAAGGCAGGGCCAATTAGACATGTTGGTAACACCTCTGTGATAACAAATTTAAGAATAAAATCAAAACAAAGTAGTGGCACAGTCTGAATTCCAGCTAGAGAAGAGGAGGAGGTGAGAACATGCAAGGGAAACAACATGGAGACACCAAAGTCAGTGAAGAAGGAGGGGGAGGAGGTGCTCCAGGCTCCAGAGCCAAGATTCCTCTGCAGGCTGGGGTTAGGACCATGATGAGGCAGGCTGACCCCCTGCAGCCCATGGAGGTCCACAGGGGATGCAGAGATCCACCCACAACCCATGGGGGAGGTGCCCATGCTGGAGCGGGTGGATGCCTGGAAGAGGCTGAGATTCAGTGGGAGACCTGGTGGAGAGGAGACCCCTGCTTCTAGGCTGGAGCAGCTTGTCCTTGGAGGACTACACCCTGTGGAAAAGCGACCTATGCTGCAGCAGTTTTGGGAGGACTGCTGCTCGTGGGATTGGAGCCACGCTAGAGAAGTTCATGGTGAACTGTGTCCCGTGGAAAGGGACCCTATGGTCTCAGAGGGAAATGACTTTTCTCCCTGAGCAGTGGAAGATCTTCGATGACAAACTGATCAAAACCCCCATGTCTTGTCTCCCTGCGCTGCCGGTGGGAAGGAGGTAGGAGTTGGGGGAAGAAAAGGTGTTTTAAGGACTTATTTTCCTTCTCATTATCCTTCTCTGACTTTATCAGTAATAAGCTCACTTTGTACCTTTAAGTTGAGCCTATTTTGCCCTTGGAGTGTTTTGTCCTGGTCCTTAACTCATGAAGCCTTCATTAAATTTTCCTCTCCGCTGCCCAGCTGTGGGAGGGAAAGGTGAGTGAGTGGCTTTTGTTGGTGCCTGGCGTTTGGCCAATGTCAAACCACAACACTTGTCAACAGTGGGATCTGCATTTAGCAAAGGCTATGTGGTTAGTTAACACCAAAGGTTCCACTAACCAAGCTGGCCCTTCCCAATCTGAACCCCTGCATACAGCAGATGGAGATAAAGTTCCAGTGGTGCATATGAGAGGCATGTTAGAAAAAGCTGTGTGGATTAATTCTGCCTCAAGCAAAGACAAAGCCATGCATGGGATTGTTTTTGCCCAAAGGCCTGGTTGTACTTGGTTGGTAATGCAGAGGGATGGGGAAACACGTTGTGTGTGGCATGAGAATGCAAGACTCACAAGCTGAGAGCAAAACAAATCTGTTTATTGCAGAGTGAAGACAGTATTTATACTCATAGTTTGAGAATCTGTGTTCAGTTCTTCACACGCAACCCAGTTGCAGGCCTGTAATAAATCTGTCAGCCTGACAGTTAGATTTTTTTTCCTCAAAGTTTGCAGGCTTCGAGGAAACAGGATGCCTTTCCTGTTTTCAGATCATGGGTAATCTGCTTTCTCCCATGCTTCTCAGGGTTTTTCTGCAGCATCAGGCCTGTTTCCTCACAGTTGTGTACCTCAGGGAGATTTGACTTTGGGTGAGAACAGCCTGTAATTCTGGAACTCCTGTACACCACTTGCTGCTGAATGTCACTGCTATTGCTTTAACTACCATGAACAACGAAAGTGGACTGCTCCAGTTGTATCAGTAATGGACCAAATGAGAGACCTCACATATCACCTCAAACACTGTGCAGTAACTTCCCATATATTTTTTAGGATTTGTATGCTATCGGCTCTATTTGGGCCATGACAAGTAACTCACAGCTGAATGCTGCTTGGGCATGGCTCAGTGGTGACAAGGGCCAAGGACTGTCCTTAGACAGCAGTATAGACAAGGCCACTGTTTTTCAGGGGTAAGAGAGTTTAGTAAAGTAGAGACAAGCCATGATATATACCATTTGTACTCAGAGCCCACTGTATTTTATTTACTAGTAAAAAATAGCAAAGATTTAGTAATATATAATTTCTCCAGCATAACTGGGATGTTATGGCAGAAATATTGATCCATTCCAGTTCTCGAAGGCAGCGTTTGGCTGTACAACTACAAAACCATCCTTTCCATTCCTTATTTACTGTCTGCATTCCAAGGCTTGCAATAATGAGTCTGAAACTGATACCTTAGGTTTTAAGTTTTTCTGTTCTGTTTTGGTGTGCAGCTTTTAGCTTTATATTAAGTGTTACTAGGATCTTTTCACAGGGTGGTGAAGATAAAACAATCTTATTGTACCTGGAGACTCAAGGACGTCTTCAAACTTCAGGCTCAAAGCATAAACAATGTGAAAAAAGGAGGGTGAGCAAGCAAGAAAGCAAGGAGGATGAAACTTCATAACTTGAAGCTACTAATTGGACATTTAGCCCCTTTATGGAAATGGACTAAAACTTATAACAATGTGAGATCTTGTGACTAAGCCCTCTTTTGATTCCATCTTGGAGCTGTGTGAGCAGAGCCAAGACTGCAGCTCCAGTACTGCCAGGGTGTGGCCTTTGAATGCACTTCAATAAACATCCACTTTATTCCTCTTGTGAAAAACGCCAATCACTTGTTTTAAAATTTTAAAAGTTTAATAGTAATTAAATGGTATTAAAAATAGTAATGCAAATTAGATCAATAAGAAGTTGGACAATCACAGGGCAATAAAGGGCAAAAAAGGAAAGAATTACAAACTTTCGGATGCTTTCCTCTTGAAAGCATGGCTCGCTAACAAAGGATTAACTCTTAAAAGCAATAGCCTGTTGCATATTCATATATCTCATACATGATTCAAAAATTCTTTTCAAACAGAGGGTGTTTTCCGGTTATTGTCAACGTCCCCCCTCATCTTGTAAATCAATGTTTTGGCTCCTCAAAGTCTGGTTCTTCCTGATAAGGAGGCAATAATTCTTCTCTTGGGGATTTTGGTGTCTTGTTGCTGTTATCTCTGTGCAAAGAATTTCTTGAGCTAGTTAGAAAAAGTATCTTACATCTCATAGTTTCTATTTTAATATTATGTTATAGCCTAAAACTATATTTAACACACTACCGAAAAGGATTAATACAGTATAATTTTCTAACATAACACATATAATAGTCATTTTAATATTTGTGAAAAGCCAATCATATAATACGCATTTTTCAAACTCTTAAATCCATCTAGCCTCTGTTCCAGCTCCTTAAGGCATCAATACATTGCCATTTTCTTCACCCTATGTTATTCATTACCTATAGTAATTAAAGCAAGGAGGCTATGAAAAAGAAAAATACAGAAATGTGTGGTGAGAAGCAATGCCTTAATGCATATATTAAACAGTACACAATTAAAATTTTATATGCAACAATTTTTTGCATTTCTTACTCAAGTGCTTAATTTTGCAACCTTATAATTATTTTAATATATTGGTGCATATATTTTCCCTTTTCAAATAAGCAAACCGTCCTAGGTTTGACCAAGGACGTGGTTTATTTTTTGCAATAGCCAAGAGGGAGTGGAGCCTGGAGCCATGTGGGTGTGTCTAGGTTGTTATTCTATACCACCTCACATCATCACTGAGGGGCAGAAGGAAGGGACACTAATTTCTGATGTGAAAAATGCATATTATATGATTCTCTTCACAAATATTAAAATGAAAACTATATGTGTTATGTTAGAAAGTTATGTTGTATTAATCTCTTTTAAGTAGTGTGGTAAATATAATTTTTAGGCTATAGAATAATATTAAACTAGAAACTATGTGATGTAAGATACTTTTTGTAACTGACTGAAGGAATGGAAAAGATAACCAAGAAATTCTTTGCATTATCCTCTCAGGATGGAGATACTACAGGATTCCAAGAAAAGAATTATTGCCTCCTTATCAGGAAGGCCCAGATTGAGGAACCAGAGAATGTTGGGAATTTAGCTGACTAGAGACTGGAAAAGTACAAAGCTGTGGCTAATTCCAAGTCCTGCACCTGCAAGATAGTGTGTCCTTGGGCCTAACTGAGTATGATAAAGAAATGGACAGCGAGACATGAGAAGTAGAGAACGTAGGCCCAAAGGAATGAGGAAGAGTTGATGGTATAGTTTAACCAATAGATCGCTTGGCTTACAGAATATTCATAAGCTTATTACTTGCTGTATAAGTGTTTGATGCTTTCTTCAATAAACTGGACCTGTGATGAACCATCTGGTGTCCTGGTCCCCTTCCTTCGACAAGAGAAGACTGATTTACAAGATGAGGGGGAAAGCTGAAATTAAGCAGAAAACACCCTTTGTTTGAAAAGAACTTTTGAATCATGTATGAGATATATGAATATGCAGCAGGCTATTGCTTTTAAGGGTTAATCCTTTGTTAGCAAGCCATGCTTTTTGGGGCTTAGTGCCCAAGAAGCATCTGAACATCCGTAGTTCTTTGTTTTTATTGTCCTTTATTGTCTTAACTCTGATTGTCCAAATTCTTATTGCTCTAATTTTTATTGCTATTTTTATGACTATTTTATTATTATTAAACTTTTAAAATTTTAAAACAAATGATTGATGTTTTTCACACTGAGAAAAAAGGGAGCATGGTTTCAGATGGAAGAAAAAGGGGATGCATGGACCCTCTACTGCCATTTTTGTTCCTTTTTTCCCAGGGCAGCAAGTGGTGAATGGAGTGGAGAGGTGGTGCTAGTCACAACTGGAGGGTTTGTCTGTCACTGTTTTTTGTTGTCTTGAGCTTGGGGGAGGAGGACATCTCTTTTATACACTGTTATTATTAGGATTGTTGCTGTTACTGTTCATTTTCCTATCTCGTTGTTTCCAGTAAATTGTCTTTATCTCAACCCAGGATCTCTGCCTTTTGTCTCTCTCTCACTGGAGCGGGTTGGGGGAGGGGAGCAGCTCCATGGAGCTTAATTTCCAGATGGTCTTAAACCACATAAACCAGGCCAACAAAACAAAAAACAAACAAAAAAAATCCCCAGCTGAGATGAACATCTTCAGATAGTATATATTGACATGCTCAAAGTTTATTATCAAGGGTAACAACTTGCATGTCCCCGTGAAAATACGTATATCTTTCTTAACTATTTCTGGTTTCATCTATCTTAAATCCCCAAGTAAATTTAACCTCATCTCTACTCTCCACTGTCTTGATCTGTAATATATCCCATATGTATAAGTATGTGCATTATATATTTATTTTACATATATTTCTGCAGTAGCAAATATGTTTGCAAATTATTAAAAACAATGAAAACCATTGAACAAGTGCTTTGAATTTGGGCAACTTACTCCAATGCTTACTGGCCTTCTAGATGAAAAACCTTTTCCTTATATCCAGTCTGCACTTCTTTTGTTTCCATTTAGAAGGGTTTACAGAAATTGTCATGTATTTATCCTGCTCATTGTCCTCTACTGATATTGCAGGTAAACCAGGATTCCTGAGCAACTGACCAATATGATCAAGCAGAAGCCGTTTATTGTTTACATTACAAACACTTTTATAGATTCTCCAAACTACTAAGATCACACTTCTTGATTGGCACCGTTGTCTTGTTCCCTCATTTTCTGCCTCCATTTCTCAGCGTCCGTGATTGGCTACCGTGCAGGTGTTCTACAGTTCTCTGTTGTGGTAATCACATATCCTCTGAACAGAGAGAGACATAATTCTCTCCCAGGATTTTCCTGGGAAGCTGTGAGAAGCTGTGAGAAAGCTCAGAGAAAACAAGTCTTATCTCCATTTGCTGCACCTGTTGTTTTGCACATGTGGAATGTGTTATGGAGATTGTTTACCAAAGGATGGTTTCCTAATTGGACACTGGTGATGGTATTTGGATTCATTGACCAATTGGATCCACATGTGTATTGGACTGTCTGGCAAGGGCGATGGGTTTTTCGTAGTAGTAGTATAGTATAGTGTAGTAGTAATAAAGCATTTGATCAACCTTCTGCAATCGTGGAGTCAATGTTCATTATTCCCACATTGGGGACACTGCTACTATACTCTGTTATCTAGTTCTTGTGATCCTGGTATGCTATTTCTCAGCTTCCTCATTCTTATTTTAGTACAGTTTATGTCTTAGTAACCTTGATGAATTCCACAGTGCCCTGAGAAAATTCTGATAAGAACAGTTACAAGCAGTATGGCTGGTACACACTGAGGCCTAGGTTGTTTAGATACATTGCTGCATACTGACATGGCCGAACAGGCTCCAGAAGGATTATTGTGCTAATTTTAAAATATTTATGTGGGAATAATTTTCCTACTTGATTTTAAGAGTCTGCAAGACATACATTTTTAGGGGTGACTCACATTTTCCCCTCACCCCTTCAAATTAAAATCTCTGGCCGAATTAACAATAACCAGGTTTTCAGTTTTTTAATCACAAGCATTTTAAGAAATATGTTCTCCAGCAATATTTATACTCCCCTTATTTGATTAATTTAAACACAAGCATATTTTTCCATCTCCCACCCAAGGGTGGATCAAGACTTCAGATGGGCCATTGGGCAGGAGCCACAAAACCCTGAATTAGATAAGGCTTTAAGAAAATTCTGATATGATTCAAATCTCACAGAGAGAATGTAACTCTTCAGGGAGACTGCAAAAGGCTCTTCACAAAGATTCTTCCAGGATTCAAGATACTCTTTTGATGACCATTAATGGAGAATGCTATGCTGGCAGACCCAGAGAAATTTAGCAGCAACTGCACTATAAGGTGTGTCATTCCCACTGATGTTGATGAGAAAAGAAGACAGCTGATCATCTCCCTGTCAACTGTGAGTAGTTGAAAACACAGAGGTCTTACATGGACATTGAAAGGAGCACAATTGTAATAGCTGGTTGGATCTGGAACAGCACGTTATCTTCCAACTTTTTAAGTACTTGTATAACTCCTCCCTTTCTCCTCTTGGTACCCAGCATAGTTCAGTGCCAGTTCCCAACATTCTGGTTTAGAAATTAAGAGATTTTATATTTTGTATTTCTTTCCCAAATGACTTCCTGCATATGAGGAAGTTTTTTCCTTTTAATTTCTTTTAGTTTTGTTTGCTGGTAGTCTCCAAAGAAAGTAACATTGGTTTGAAAATTGTGGCCTAGGACTGTTCATCACTACTTCTGGCTTCTGAACAGAATCTTCTGGACTATCCCTCAAGAGAAGCTTCAAGTCTTTCTGTATCTATTGGGTTACCCCACCCTGCCCATAATGAGGTATCAGGGGTGCAATGGCCATGGCAACCAGCAATCTCCCTTTGAGCCAGTGAACTCTCAAGTTTGCTATATTTGGAGGACCACTGCTGAACGATGACAACAGATCCTGAGCTGATACCCCCCCCATTCCTTGTGGCTCAACCCTTTGCCCATTGAGAAGAATGCAAAGGCATCTGACTTAAGTACTTACTTCATTGAATTTGAGGAGAATTTTTCACAGGCACCTTGTACACACTTGTTTATGTCTGTGTGCAAGTGTGAATATGCTATAGTAAATGGACTATGAATGCTGCTCTCCTAGATTCTTAAGTACTTTACATTTATAAGTAATCTAGGCTGGTAAGCGATTTGTTGTTGAGGTATAGTAAACCCCATAGGAATCCTTTGTTAAATTGTTTAACTTAAGCTATTGATTAAGTGCCTGGTCATTGAAGGAGATAAGGATGTTCAGGCAGGATCTGCATTTCCTAAACCCATGGAATGGGCATGATCCCCTGGCTCTCCTATATGTGCTGTGTTGTAGCAGACACAGGGCCTGCAAGGCCTCCCTGGCATTCAGCAGACTAAGATAGGAAATGCCTAGTCATGATGACTGGACCTAAGAAGCCCCTTTTTCCACCTTTGGACCCTTGCTTATCTCTCTGTGAGACTATAGGTCACTTTCCTTTTGACCCTTACTATTGGACAATTTATAAAACTCCTGTACCCTATATAAAGAGCTACTTGTGCCTAGTTTGGTAGAAGAGCTGTCCCTGAGACCTTAGCAGAAGTTTCAATAAAGACATCCCTGTGGAACGTCACACAGCGCTTCTCCTCTCTCTCCCCGTGTCTGCCTAAGGCACTTAGCAAGCTAAAGAGCTGAAATCACAAAATTAGCTGATAATCACAAAAGAGCAGATATTACCTAAGCTTGCTAAGGTAGCCTGTGGCTGGGAACTGCCTGGGAGCCCAGACAAGCTGTGCTGAACAAGGCTGCACTATCCAGAGCAGCGACGGCCAGCTGAGGATACCCCGAAACCTGGCCGAGGCCACATTACTGTGTGATTGCACTCAAGATGATTTGCTCCATGGCCTTCCCAGGTACTGAGGTCAGGCTGACAGGCCTGTAGTTCCCCAGATCCTCCTTCTGGCTCTTCTTGTGGATGGGCATCACATTGGCCAACCTCCTGTCATTTGGGACCTCCCCAATTAGCCAGGATTCATGATAAGTGATGGACAGTGGCTTGGCTAGTTCTTCCACCAGCTCCCTCAGTACCCTTAGATGAATCTCATCTGACTCCATAGACTCGTGAATGTCTAAGTGGCTCAGCAGATCACTAACTACTTCCTCCTGGGTTGCAGGGGGTCTATTCTGCTCCCTTATCCCTGTCTACCAGCTCAGAGGTCCAGGGTCCCTGAGGATAACCGGTCTTACTGTTAAAGACTGAGGCAAAAAAGGCATTCAGTACTTCAGCCTTTGCCTCATCTTTGGTGACAATTCCCCCCCCCCCCCCCCGCCCCTTCCAAACAAGGACGGATATTTTTGTTTTGCCTTCCTTCTGTTTGTTGTCAATGTATTTATAAAAACACTTTTTATTATCTTTCACAGCAGTGGCCAGACTGAGTTCTAGTTGAGCTTTTGCCTTTCTAACTTTCTCTCTACATGACCTACTGATATCCATGTACTCTTTCTGAAATGCCTTCCCCTTCTTCCAAAGGTCATAAACTCTCTTTTTTTCCCCTGAGTTTCTGAGAGAGCTCCATGTTTATCCAGGCCGGTCTTCTTCCCTGCTGGCTCTTCTTTCGGCTCATAGGGATGCCCTGCTCCTGTGCCTTTAAGATTTCCTTCTTAAAGTATGTCCAGCCTTCCTGGATGCCTTTGTTATTAAGGACTGTTTCCAAGGGGACTTTTTAAAACAGTGTCCTAAACAGGACACAACAATAACCTATGCACCCGTTGTTTACACACTCTTCACTCACCTTGCATAAGACCCTTGGTCCAATGGTGATTTTTGGTCTGGAGTCATCTTGTTCCTTACTTCATTCTTTCTTTGTAGCTGTTTTTATCTGGATGAATTGCAACTTCTGCAATTCTCATTTACCTCTAGTGAAACGAATATTAGTTCAATGACAAGAGGGAAAAGTTCAGAAGAATGAGAGCCTCCCCCAGCTAGTGGGTTTAATATCTGAAGGAACAAGAAGTGTCAAGAAAGGGCCATCATGGCAGCCAAAAATACACTGATAGCCAGAACCAGAAAAAAAAAGTATCTCTGGCCTAAAAATTGCTAATAAGCACCAATGTCTTTTTCTCTTGCAATATCTTGCAAAGTGCATCTCCGAGATAGTAGTTTTGTGCAGCATCTGGAACACAGATCCAATAACTCTTCTTATTTTTAAGACAAGTTAAATATTTGTTTCTTTGAAGTTCCTCTTTTCCTTTCCATTTCGTGATACTAGCCTAGTTACATAAATTGACATGCTGTAGGACCATCTGCCCTCAGTGCAAGTATATAGATCAAAAGCTTGCATCTGGACATGTCATTCACAGTGATCTTGACTTCTGATTTAGGGGATGCTCAGTGTTCTTATAAAGTATTGTGCTTCATCTAAGGGAAAGCTTCTGCTGAAGAGACATGTTATTCCAACTTGGTAGAACATCATCAAAACACTATTTTGCACATTAACTGCTAATTCTCCTTGCAGCATGCATAGAGAAACAGAAAACCCAGAAAGAACAATTAGGGATCCATGGAAACTTAATGATACACTCAGTCAGGATTGCACTTAGTGAGCAAGTTAATTCATGGTCATTCAGAGACACTACTCAGTGTGAATAAAAAGCTTACACTTGCAAAAAAGTTTTCAAATGCACTCTGACATATATTGCTAATTCCCTTCTTTATTATCTCAGCTCATTAAAAAAGAAAAACAGCCCTTGAGCAATATCAGTTACACAAAGCCATTGCTGATCATTCTGGCATTATGAGAAGGGCATGAAGCTCCCTCAGCATGTCCCACTACCAAGGCTTCCTGTGGAAGAAAAGGGGAGAAACCAAAGCACCATCTAAGATGCTTCCCCCTTTTCTACCAAGAAATGTCATGGACTCTAATGTCAGTACCTTCCTGCAAGATGCTGCGCAGAATTAGGAAGATTAGTTGCACTGAGCTGCAGTCCTAGCAGATTTTTCATTTTTTAATGCTTTGATAAATCATGTATTAGAACAGCCTTTTTACATAACCTCTGGGGGCAAAAAAAGGAAGAAAAATAACATTCCACCATAAAATAGATTTATCACAAAATCCTGTCCTACCACCTAACTCCAGGCCAGAACATATATTTCTCTAATTAATAATTAACTGATGCACAGAAACAGCTTCAAGATTTTTAATGTTTCCCTTTCTCTTTTGCCTTTCAAGAGTGCAGATGACAATGCAGGTGGTAGTGTTCAAGACACAGATAACTTCTTGAGCAACTGTCTTAGTTTGGAAAGACAGGTGTCGGCTAAGGAAGGCAGGAGCCTCCCTTGAACTGGAAAAATGTAAACGCCCTCCCTACAAATTGTTATAAATTTGAAATTAAGGGAGGGTCTCAGGCAAAGATATGGGAGCAGGAAATAACAGTTCTATATTAGGGAAGAAAATAAAAAGATAAAATAAACAATGCAGTAAACTAAAACAACACTGACAGAGTCAGAACACAGACTGACACCCTGCTGGTCAGGGTGTTGGTAGTAGTCCAATTGAAATGGTGGTTGCAGTCCTCCTGGAATGGCAGGTGTGGTTCTGTTGAAGCAGTGATCCTGTAGAAGGGTGTAGTCTTCCTCTGGGAATCCAGTGGAAAAGTCAGCTGCTCTTCTTAGAATCCAGTGGAAAGGCTGTCCTGATGTCCCAAAATCTCAGATTATATTCAGTTAGGAATGCTTGGCTCCTCCCTCTGGGCAGAGCATCTCACCATGGGATGCTGTAATTTTTATCAGTCATGAAGTGACACTCAGTGGCCCATCAGCAGAAGATATCTCCTGGAGGGAGGATTGGTTTGTGAAAGAGATAAAGAAAATTGCCCAATTAACAGAAGATAACTGCCACACCTCTAACAGATGGCAAATAGAATACACACATTACCTTGCAATCTAGGAAAGCTTGTTAGCCTAAGGGATTGTGATCTCACCTAGCAGCTCCTGGAAGTGAGTGCTGCAAACTCTGGTGGTACATGGGACATCTCACTAGCTGAGGGGAGCTGGGTTTGTCAAATTGGATGAAAAACACCATTCAAATTGGACCCATGCTGTCTTCTATCACCCTGTCTGCCAGAGGCCCTTGCAAATAGAACAAGGCAGGGCACTTTGCATTTTTTAGTGTAACCCAAAGGGTGAGTTGTCGCAATGCAGCTGATCTGAAGTGGCCCCCTAAACTCAACCAACCTAGAAGTAAACAAGTCCCTGGATAAGGCGGGGATAGGTTTGATTCAAACCCAAGCAAAGACCTCAGCCACCCCTGTTCTAGCTTAGATGCAGATACACCAATGGCCAGAGAGCTAGGCGGGGAAAAGTGTCATCCAATCAGCTGTCTGAGTCTGAGAAATCCAAAGCCCCTATAAAAATGGCAGACATAATAAACTCAGTGCTGTTTGCTGATGACTCACGGTGTTGTGTGTCTGTCTCCAACCCACAACTCCACCTTACAAACACCATTCAAGGAGATTTATTGGATGGCTAATTGCTTTTATTATCTCTACAATAATAATAACAGCTATGACTGCTGTAGCAATGATGGCGCTAAAAAAAGCTGTGCAAACTGCTCATGCTGTTGCTAATGGGCTAGGCAACTCTAAGGCAGAAATGGCCATGCAAATGAATATTGATAAACAAGTATTAGCGAGATTAGATGCATTAGAAACAGCACTAGTGTGGTTAGGAGATCGACAAGAAGCTGTCAACACTTGCCTGAAACATCACTGCAATTGGGAACACCAGTAACAGGGGTTGTGTGCTACTCCCCTTCTCTGGAATCAAACCACTACTCACTGGGAACACGTTGAAGCCCATTTACAGGGTGCCTTTGCTACTAACATTAATGGCAAAGCGCAAGATTTGGCCCAATCCCTAAAACAGCAAATGGCAAGCGTGCAAAAGCTGGTAGAACAAAATGTATGGGATGAGTTGTCTAATAGTATACCATGGGTTAATCCCAAGCACTGTTTTGAGGTAGTTAATTTACGCATTTGGGTTTTTATGGCAGTGATAAGTTTTTGAATCTTTTGTGTGCTTATAGTTCTGTGACTCATCTGGAAACATTGACTGCCTCTGAGGAGACAATGCCCAGGTGCTTGCTACGATCACCATGAACCCTTCACACAAAAAACAAAAAAGAGAGAGATGTGGGAATGGTGCCAAACACCTGGCATCCTAACCAAGATTAGAATAAGAGAATGTTAGCCCTAAAGGCCCTGCTAATTTTTGTGTTTGCTGAAGGATGCAGTGGAATCTCATTTCTTGGTGGCAAACCACAGTATGAGCATGTGACATTGTGATTGAAAACAATCACGAGCATGGAATGCTTGAGACAAGTTTTGCATGTTACAAAATTAGTAATAGGCCCTAGGTGTTGCCTTTTCAGCCCCTAAAATCAAGAGCCAGACAAAGTTAGGTGATAAAATGCAGTTACCTTTAATGAAGGATCCCTCCAGGTGCCCAATATGCCGAAATACACACTGAAAATGCGCCAAAGATGCACACATGACATAGGGCAAGTAGTTTTATAAGTTGTCTTGGGAATGGTTTATTATCCCATCCCATCCCATGTTTGGGGTCTTTGATTTTTTTTGTTTAGTGCCCAGGAGTGGTGGCTGTCCCCACTCCACCCACTCATCCTCCCTGGCTCCAGGGCTGTCATGATGATAGGAAACTGAGCTGTGGTTTCTAGGGGGAGTTCAGGGTGGGGCAAGAGGCAGTCCCTCTCTCTTCTGGTGGGTGGTTTGGCTAGACACATGCAGCCAGTATCTCTGACCAGGTATCCTGCTGTTTCTGTGGGTTTTGCCTGCTTTTTTTTTGTTTTGTTTTTGCTTTGGTACTGTGACTGAGTTTGCTGGCTGGGCTTCTTTTGCTGCTCTGTTGTCAGGAAGCCCAGAGCCAGTATGTGCCCCACCAGGAGACAGGACCACCCTTGTTTCCCACCAGGGGGCTGCTCCCACCCTCCTCACAGCCCAGATCCGAAGGACCAGCCAGCGCCAGTGAGAAAAGCCTGAGGACCCTTTTCCCATACTGCATTCAGGAACCAGATTGCTAGTGCTCAACCCTCATCATACCTCCACCATTTCTCCGGGTTTGTGCTACACTGTAGCCTTTCACCCTCTGCCTGCCGAGAGTTCCTGCCATTTCATCTTGCTTCTCCTGAAGTTTCCTGCTACAGCTCCTTTTGCTGTCTAGAGAGGGCACCAGGATGGGCTGCCCCTGGAGGTTTGTAAAGGAAACCCCTCCTCCATCCCATCCCGCCAGCTGCGCCTGCCATTTCCACATTGTCCCCAAACTCTCACCGGAGTGCCCCCTGCAGCTGTGGGGGAATCATTGCACCCACCCTACCCACCGGGAGCCTGCCAGTGCCCCTGCCAGCTGTGACCATAACTATAAGAAAGGAGAAAGTGCCTGCAGCTGAGAAGGCTGTTACTGGGTTTCTGGTTCTGTTTGTTGTTGCTGCCATTGTTGTTTGTTTGCCTTGTTATACATACTAGTACAGAACTGTCATTCTTTTTCCCATACCTTTTCCTGAAAGCCCCTTTATTTTAAAATTATAATAATTTGGAGGGAAAGGGGTTATATTTTTCATTCCACGGGAGGCTTCTGCCTTCCTTAGCAGACACCTGTCTTTCAAATCAAGACATAATTTTAGCAAATTAACATAATTGACAAGAATCCCCAATAACAAACGCAGGTGATTAAGTAATTCCACCTCTTGGTTCAACCCCTTTCTGAAGTCCCCTTCCTTGCTAGTTGTTTATGGGAAATTGTCTTGGTAAGGTGTCTTGTCCTTGATTCCCATAAGAAGCGAGATCACAAATTTATCTAATAGGAAAAGTACTGAAATACTGAAGTTAGGAAACTGTATATAATAACTGTCTACAGAGCTACGAATATATATGAAGAATATATAAAAGCAAAAATCATTTTGGCATCATAGGGACCAATGAGAAGGTGTAGGGAGCTTACATGAGAAAAAGAGAGACAAGGAGAAAGATAACACCTGCCAAGCCCAAAGCTATTACACTGCATCAGTGTATTATTTTCATGGTCAATATATATATATATATTTAGATTTAGATTTAGATTTTCCTTTGCATTTACACCCATCACCAACAGTGTTCCATCCCTCTAATCATCTCTGTGGCCTCCTCTGGACCCACTCTAACAGGGTGATGCCCTGCCTGTGCTGGAGATCCCAGAGCTGGATACAGTACTCCATGTGGGATCTCATGAGGGCAGAGTAGAAGAGGAGAATCACCTCCCTCAACCTGCTAGGCGTACCTCTTTTGATGCAGCCCAGGATATATTTGGCCTTCTGGGATGCAAGTGCACGCTGTTGGCTCATGTCCAGTTTTTTGTCCACCAGAACCCTCAGGTCCTTCTCCACAGGGCTGCTCTCAATGAGTTCTCCCAGTCTGTACTCATGTTTGGGGTTGCACCCAACTGAGGTGCAGCACCTTACACTTGGCCTTGTTGAACTTCACAAGGTCCTTGGGCCTACTTCTCAAGCTTGTCCAGGTCCCCCTGGATGACATCCTTTCCTTCTGTTGTGTAGACTGCACCACTCAGCTTCATGCCATCTGCAAATTTGCTGTGGGTGCACTCAATCTCACTTTCTGTGTTAAATATATTAAAGAGCACCAGTCCCAAGACAGAGCCCTGAGGGACAACACTCATCACTGGCCTCTACCTGGACATAGACTATTGACCGCAACTCTCTGGCTGTGTCCATCTAGCCAGTTCCTTATCCACTGAAAAGTCCACCCTTCAAATTTATGTCTTTTCAATTTGGAGGTAAGGATGTCTTGTGGGACTGTTTCAAAGGCCTTACAGAAGTCCAAGTAGATTATATCAGTTGGTCTTCCCTTGTTGACTGTTGCAGTCACTCCATCATAGAAGTCCACCAGACTGGTCATGCATGATTTCCCTTGGTGAAGTTGTGCTGTCTGTCACGGATCACCTCCTTGTCTTGTATGTGCCTTAACATTGGTTCCAGGAGGATCTGCTCCATAATCTTCCCAGGTACAGAGGTGAGGCTCACTGGTCTTTAGTTCCCTGTGTCTTCCTTTCTCCCCTTTTTAAAAATAGGAGTGATTCTTTCTTTTTCCAGTCACTGGAGACTTGACCTGACTGCCGTGACTTTTCAAATATGATGGAGAGTGACTTGGCAACAACATCAGCCAGTTCCCTCAGGACCCTGGATACATGTCACTGGGCCCCATAGACTTGTGTACATTCAGTTTCATCAAGCAGTATTGAACCTGCTCTTCACTGAGTGGGAGGGACTTGTCTCTCCCAACCCTCACCTAGAAGTTCAGGGACTTGAGCGATGTGGGAAGCTTGACTGACAGTGAAGAATGAGGTGAAGAACTCATTGAACAGGTCAGCCTTCTCCATATTCATTGTCATAACTTTTCTCATTTATGAGGAGAGTACACTCTACACTCTCTTTGACCTTTCTTTTCTGACTTATGTACTTACAGAATCCCTTTTTGTTACTCTTCACATCCCTTGCCAAGTCCCATTCCATCTGTGCCTTTGTGTTCATGATCCCATCCCTACACATCTGAATCATATCCCTGTACTCTTACCAGCACCTGACCCTGCTTCCACTGGTTGTGCATTTCTTTCTTACTCCTCAGTTTGAAAAACAGGTCCTTGCTCAGCCATGCCAGTTTCTGGCCTGCCTTGCTTGATTTTTTTACACATGCAGATGAAGAGCTCTTGTGCTGATGCCAAATTGATTTTTGCCTTTTTGCTTTTATATATTCTCTATATTCTTTACATATATATTATTCATAGATAGCATTTTATCTACTCTATTAGACAGAAAGACAAAATAAATTCCCCAGCAGCTCCAAGCCCTGGGGGTCCAAGGTTAGGATCTCTGGCAAACCAAGTTTAAAACCAGCTCTCTGAGACACATTTTCATAAACAACGCTTAGTTCCTATCTGTGGGGGGGAGATTGAGAAAAGGCTAGAACCAGGGGGAAATTACCTCATCACATATGTCTCTAATTGGGGATTCCTGTTAGTTATGCTAATTTGGGAATCATAAAAATTGTATCCAGTTTATTTTATGTGTGTATCTTCATTGTTTTCCATCCAGCAAGTTGTGCACCATAGGGATCCTTATAAAGGTAGCCCCTTTTTATCACCTAACTATGTCTGGCTCATGAGTTTAGGACCAGTGAAAAGGCATCAGTGCTCTAAGAAAAGTGGCCTTAAAGAGTTGCCAGCTCTGCTCAGCTCCTTTGTCCCTAAAGACAGTTTCCCAACTAATCTCATTCATTAATTCTGTAAACAGATGAAAGCTTGTTTTTCTAAATTTCAGGGTTCTGACTTTGCTTGTTGTCAGGCCCATGTTCCTTGAGATCATGAACTCAACCAGGGCATGGTCACTACATCCCAGGCTGCCACCAATCTTGACCTCCTCTATGAGCTCATCCGCCTTGGTGAGCACCAGGTCTAGTAATGTTTCTCTATTGATTGATTTGTCTAATATGTGGACCAAGAAGTTGTCCTCAATGCATTCCAAGAGTCTCCTGGATTGCTTACAGCCAGCTGTGTTGCTTTCCCAGCAGGCATCCAGGTAGTTGAAATCCCACAACAGAATGAGAGCTTGTGAGTGTGATGCCTCATGGACCTGACACAAGAGGAGTTTAGTGATGAAAAACGATCTGTATAGGTAAATATATTTTTCTTTAATTCACTGTAAGCAATGGTATAACCACAGTTTAATAAAAATACAGTTTTCATATATATATTTTAAATGGTCACTTTCTAACCACTATTTAATTTCTATATGCATAAGAAATTAAGAAGACAAATTACCTTTTTTCCATTTGAATTCATCCTCTTAAACACTTGATAAAACACATGACTTTTGGGAAATCAGATCAAACCAAGATTTACTACATATCTACTATAAATAATAAAAGTGGACTTTATGTTGAAAGTTTCTTCCACATCCTCAAAAATTTATTTCCTAAGATCTGATATGTATGACTTTATAAGAGCTCAATTCACAGAAAGTCGTTTCATTTTTGTACTCTGTTTTCATTGTATCTAATAGATGATTCAATGTGCCTCTCAGCTGTGTAAGTTTGTGTTTGTATCTCTTGAAAAAGCAATTGAGTGGTCAAGAAGGCTTGTTCACAGAGTTTGGTAACTAAGTACTGCATAATATATCTGCAAAGCATACCTAACTGTTCATTCGGAACAAGGTAATACTTACACTACCTCGCTGTTCTCTTAAGAACCTATACAGTACTGCAATTAGGTCTAGGGACTCCTATAAGATTTTGCAATGACAAAACAAGAGGCTTTAATTTTACTAACAGAAAATTCTAGTAGTTTAGGACTAGTTTTCATAGGAAATAATATGAAAATGTGTTTTTTGAAAGGCTGCATGTTTTCTCAATACCCTGGTGTACTGATATACTGGGTCTGGCTGGGATGGAGTTAACTTTCTTCATAGCAGCCCATATGGTGCTGGTTTTGATTGGGGGCTAAGACTGTTGATAACACAACAATGTTTTGGCTATTGCTAATCAGTGCTTTCACAGCATCAAGGCCTTCTGTGTTTCTCACTTTGTTGTCCCCTCAGCAAGTAGGTTGGGGTAGGCAAGAGATTGGGAGGGGAAAGCCGATATGAATTGGCCAAAGGCCTATTCTGTGCCACATAGCGTCATGCTCAGTGATAAAATCTGAGTGTAGAGGGTTGGGTTTTTTGTCTTCCAAGGTGGCTGTTGCTCAGAGACTGTCTGGGCATCAATCTGCTTGTGGAAGATGGTGATTGCCTTTGCATCACTTGATCTTTTTCCTTCACTTATTAATCTCTTTCAACCCATGATTTTTCTCCCTTTTGTTCTTCCTGTTCTCTCCCCCATCCTGCTGCTGTGTTGGGGAAAATCAGCAAGGGACTGTGTGAGTACTTAGCTACTGGCCAGGGTCAACCCACTAAAACTCAAAAATAGACCATACAATTTAAACATTTGGTCTGTTACAGAGATATATACAGTTCTGCAGAATAGGAGCGAATTATAACAATAACCATGACCAAAACTATGCTTGTCCTTATAGAGTGAAATCATCAGTAATCATTTTTTATTTGAAGAATTATTGCTATGCAATCCTAATCAAATCAGTGAGGAGCCAAATTATCAACTGGAGGAACTGAGCATTTACAGGTTTTATTTCTGCTGTTTAATCTTCATGTTTTCTTCTCTCTGATTTGGATTTTCCCATTAATTATACCATGTCAAAAATATGTAAAGTTCTTCACATGTTTAAGTAGACACCTACTACAGATAGTTTATTTCATTAGAAACACTCTGCATAACAGAAAATAAGAAGTGACTGCGCAGGATCCTGAGACCCCTCAGTGTTAGATATTAGGAAAGTTAGTATCACAATCTTATGCATTAGTTAAGATTTTTTTTAACAATGACATAAAAAGACAAAAAACCAAAAGTGGATGTTTGCCACACAAAATGGAAGAAAATAAAATCCACATAAAGCATATTGAATTGAATTAGAAATTTACTAAATATATCGTTTACCAGGAGAATTTGAAAAGTATGATATATCTGATATAAATTTGTTAGCAGCAGATAGCAACAAAAATGAGAGCTACGATTCAGTAGTTCCTCTATTTTTAATGTGGAAGTGCAGCCTGCAGAATATCTATATCCCAGCCAAGAGACTCCATGAGGGTTAGGTGTCTTGATCTAGACAGAAGGTTATGGACAAGGGCTTGCAATATCCACAGACCACACTTTTTGTCACAGATGAACAAAGTACCAGAACCCTTTCAGCAGATGTCAGCATTCATCTCTAACAAGAACACAGAATGGTGAAAATTTAGTGAAAAGAAAAATCAGAGTTTTTTTAATTGCTGTCTAGAAACATGACATTCAAACTGTTGTCCCAATATAGGGTTCTTTCATCTGGTGTGCACAAGGCCAATCCCCACACAGAGTAAAAGTTTTTGATTTATTTACAGACCTGTGCAGAAAAGGGGGCTGGGTGGCAAATGCACAAAGCCACCACGATGACTTTCAAAACTTTTCACTATTTATGCATTTTAGCAAATAAAGGCATTAATGTTCATTGGCTGCAAATTACATAGTTCTCTTATTAATTAGTATCCTGTCTTCTACTGGTTAAATGATTCTCTTACTTCTCATGCTAACTAGTCTGCATGCTCAGTCTTTCTCTTCTTTTGGATTGGTGGGTTTCTTGGGTCGGTGGTCTATGAGTCAGTGGTCACACTCTCCCTGCCAGAATTACCTTTTACCCAGTTGGAGCTGATTTCAGCACAGTGGCTGAATTTGCTTTATTAGTTTCTTCCTTATCTTGGGAGCTCTGCCAGATGTCCTTGTGGCCTGTAAATTCTGCATTTTCTGTGTCCACTATCAACAATGCATCCTTATTCTAAAGATTTGTTTATCTACGCCTAGGACTGAGACCTTTGAAACATGTCAAGCCCTAAATCTTAACAAGGCATTTCTACCAACCAGTAGAATAATGGAATGTCCTGAGTTGGGAGGGCCCCTCAAGGATCATCAAGTCCAACTCCTGGCCCTGCACAGGACATCCCAACAATCCCACCATGTGTCTGAGAGTATTGTCTCAATGCTCCTTGAGTTCTGGAAGCCTTGGGGCTGTAACCACTCCCCTGGGGAGCCTTTTCCAGTGCCCAACCATCCTCTAGGGGAAGAACCTTTCCTAATAGCCAACCTAAATCTCCCCTGCTGCAGCTTTATCCCATCATCTATTTGTATAGATGATTTTTCTTTCTTTCCTTTTTGTTACCCTACACACATAGCATTATTTTCCGTGTATCTTTCTAACTTGTTGTTTTGGGTTGACAAGGAAGTGAGTTTTTTGGGAAGTTGTAGCCAAACCAATCAGTAGTCAGATTTGAATATTGGCACTTGGTGTGGCTACCAGAGACATGGATACACTTCTGAGAACACAGGGAGTTAAAAAGCAGAGAACTTTCAGGAGAACTCTCTCTTAGTTCTGGTCGGTGAAAGAGGTCAGACCTCTCCCTGCCCAGCTGCAGGCTGGGGGAGGGGAAGCTATGTGGATTAGGTTGAGGTAAGCCGAAGCCCCTGTAGGACTAGAGGGGTGGAGGAACACTGAGAAGCATTGAGCAGTGAGAGAGAGAGAGAGAGAGCGCCCGTGCCTGTGCCACCATATGATTTGATATCATATGCCGGCAGCAGAGCCGAAAAAGAGAGGTGGGGGGGTGTGGCGAGAAGGTGCCCGGCCGCCGTGAGAGTCTTAAGCAAGCAGAGCCCAAAATTTAAACCCTTTTCTTAGACAATGAAAACTTTGCAGAACAGTAATCCTCCTTGATTTGAATGAGAAGTGAGACAGACATAAAGTAGAAAGAGATGAGCAAGTGTGGTAAAGGTCTGAGCCAGGGAAGGATGTCAGAAGAAAATGAGGAAGAATCCTAAGTGGGAAGAGATGATGGAGTAGCCTTCAAATGAACTTTTCTTGTATAGCCATAGACCGAACCAATTTTTCCTATAACACAAAGACTGCATTTAGGGGGAGGCAATAGCTTAAACCAAGAGAGTGGCCTGCTGCAGTGACTGCCAAGTACAAGAGTAAAGTGAACAGAGAAAGATGAAGAGAGCGTGGTGGTGCTCTCTGTCTTCAAGAATGAAGAAGATCTCTGTTCTCAAGACCCTCATCCCCAGGGGAGTGAAAATAAAAGTAAGAAACTGTTGCTTTTTTAGTACTTAGCAAAGCATCCTTAAAAAAGAACCCTATAAGCAATTTTAGTCCATGAACAGTAATGAGAGCACTGTGCATAAAAAGAAAATGTCACGATGGAAAATTCTTCTCCGAACAGTGCCATGTGTGACATGGAAACCCAGGAAGTTTCAACTGTGCTTCCTAGAGAAGACTATGGTACAAAAAAAGCTCCTCTCTCCCTTGATGAACTGAGAAATGATTATTTGAAGGGTAGAGATGAAATGAAAATTAATTATCTGAAGAGTAGTAACTTACCTAAAAATCCAAAGTTTTGGCTCACTGTATTTTAGTAAAAATTGAGTGGGAAGAAGAAGAATGTTTTAGAAAGTTTTCATTCTAAATTCTGTGTGTTTCTTTTATTATAGTTGCAAGTTAATAAAGTTTTTTTCTTATTTCTAAGCTTAAGCCTACTCTATTCCTAGTCACATCTCACAACAATTGTTTACAGAAAGTGTATTTTCATAAATACACTAACATTGCGCCAGCGTCAAACCATAACACTTGTGGACATCAGAAGTTCCTATAAACTGTTGCCAGATGTATTCTGTTTTTTTCTAATTAATTCCTAGTTTAGATTTGATTTACAATTTACACTGTTTGTTAAGGAAGAGTTATACAAATTCCTCAACAAAGCCTGAAATATAGTGTCATCAGCAAAGTAGAAGCTGGAGCATTCTATTATTTGAAACTCAAGTAATTTTATTTTTCAGGACAAAAAGAATCCTTATAAGAAACTTTCTTCACCTTGTAATACCTCTTTGAGAAGTGTAAATCAATATGTCCTATATGTTTAAAGACCAAATTTAAGGGCTCTTTTGTGGAAAATATCCACTTGCAAAATATTGTAGTGCATCTGTTGTCTGTATGTTTGTCAAAACCCACAAAAAAAGGTCAACTTTTTATGAATTGCCATGCATGCATTTGGAAAGCACTTATTTCTGGTGAGGAGGGAAAGAAGATTTGATAACTTGTGGAGACCCTGGGGAGCATCCCCTAGGTAAGGGAGACACAAGAAGCTTCCCTCAAAAAGCTGTTAAGACCCCATTGGCTCCTTCCCCTGTTCCTATGTCCCTGAGCCTCTCCCTCCCTATTTCCTGATTGGCCCTCATCTTTGTTCTGCCCTGAGACCAGGTTCACCCCTGGGGTCACTTGGGAGAGAGAAAACCTGGACCCTCCACAAATGTGTGCCTGGTACCTGAACATCTGACCGCGTGGCTGAATAAAACATCTGTGGATACCATGCAAAGGCCCTTTTTGTTTCTTTACCCTGGACTTTACTAGCAGCAATTCAGGCTGAAACAATAACTAGTGCTTTATAATATTTATCTGAATTACTTGAAACATTTGAAAACTATTGTCAACTTTGTTCACATTGCGCAAGATATTCTTTGTAAAGAGTTACTTTTTATTTTGCTGCTGGCATTATAACCTCAGTGACCTATGCATACTTTGTAAATTCTTGAGGGTTTTGCATAAGAAACCTTGTCACCATTGCTGTAAATATTGTAAATTCCTGTTTTAAAGCAAGAGGTGGATTGATTGTATGATATACTACAATAGAACTTGTTCTTTCCTCAAAACTTGCTCTTCACACACAGTTAAAGCCTTGTTAAATACACTTAGTGGTTTCATAATTTATTTCAAACAACAAATATATAAGCCATTTACAGAAACATTAACTCGAATGTAATCCAGTTTGGTGCCTTAAAGAACCTAGAAATGAAACAACACACTTGTGAGATAATATTAGTATAGGAGGTAATAGAAAGGCTGGTCTTTATTCAAGGCCTCCAAGGGGCAGATATGGAAAATTCCCACCCCCACATGGGGTGAATGCAGTTTAATAAGTTTGACAAATTAGCATAACTGACAAGAATCACCAGTTAGAAGGGTAAGTGATGGAGTAATTCCCCCATTTTGGTTCCACATCTTCTGTAGCCGTCCTTTAGATAAGAACTAAACTTTATTTATGAAAATGTGTCTCAAAGAGCTGGTTTCAACCTTGGGTCCCAGGAAGAATCAAGATAGGATAAGGGCCTTGGACCCCCAGAGTTTGGAGCCTTTGGAATGTGTTTTGTCTTTCAACCTATTGGGGAGGGAAAAGTACTGGAGCTAACTAGGAACTATACAGCAATAGAACTATGAATATATATGAAAAAATATAAAAGCAAAAAGGCAAAAATCAATTCAGCACCAAGTTCATATCCTTTTTGAGAGCTGGGGTAAGATTTTAGTGGATGATAGGCAGCTGCAGTTTAGCACATTTCATTACTCAGTACAATGTTTACAGTAGTGTATGCCTTCAAGCTGCAGCTGCCTATGTAAAGCCTGAGTAATATGCTGTGCAGTTGTCTTGGTTTGAAAAACAAGTGTCTGTCAAGGAAAGCGAGAACCTCCCTTGGAATGGAGAATATAGCTCCCTTCCTTCTGAATTATTATAGCTTTGAGATTATGGGGCTTTCAGGCAAAGATATGGGGAAAATGAATAACAGTTCTTTACTAGTATATAAATGTATAACAAGACAAACAAACAACAAAAATGGCAGCAACAACAGACAAAACCAGAAACCCCAAGAAGAGTCTTCTCTCAGCTGTCAGGCACTTTCCCCTTTGGTATAGTTACGGTCACAGCTGGCCGGGGAGCTGTTGGCTCCTGGTGAGGTAGGGCACATGCGATGATTTCCCTGCGGCTGCCGGAGGCACTGTGGTGCCAGCTCAGCCGTCTCTCATGTGGGTAATGGTGGGTGGGTGCAGCGGTGCGGCGGTGGTGTTAGTGTCAATCGCCCAGGCTAGCCGGCCAACAACCGCTAGCAGCACGGGGGGACACTTGTCCCGATAGCTGGGCTTTGGGAGAGCGCCTCAAGCAGTCACCTTGCACTATGGCTGTAGGTGCTGCCAGGTGCAGACAAGACCCGGAATCGCTGCGATGAACAGGAATAAAGAGCGCTCTCCATTTTGGGGCAAAGCCTGGCTTTAATGGTATCCAGGGAAGCCAGCAAAACGAAGAGAGTTTGACAGTTGATACATGTGGTTATAAAGGGAGTGGGTGGTAGGGGTGGAACCAATACAGAGACCAATGGGAATCCAGGGGGGAAAGGGGTACAAGGGATTGACATACACAGGACACCAATGGGTGCAGCTAGAAAGGGGGGGGGGGCCCAGTCCCTGACCCAATCACTTCAAACCCTGGAGAGAAGCTTCTGGAGAAAAGGGAGTGAGCAGGGAATGACTGGCAGGGCCCTGGGGAGGAGTAGGGGAAAGGATACATTGAGTTTTCAGGGTAACCGGGAAGGAGTACAGCTGGATACATTGGGTGCTATGGGGACCAGAGAGATTGACACTGAACTGGGAGAGGAGGGAGAAACTGGGGAGAACCATTACAACATGGGGGGAAACAGAGCATTCCAACTTCAGGCAAAGGGAGAACAAATCAAGCAAAGGGAGAGTAAAACAAACACACTGTCATGAACAAAAATTCAGTTAATATTTTTTTGTGAGAAAAAGTTACAAAAAGGCAGCCAGATCACTGTAGCTGCCGAAGTTCTTCGTGTTTTGTTATTGTAATCACGGGTCGTTGAGGCTAATCGCTCCTTTTGTATTAGCAGAGCCTTGCCCGAGGCTAAGGCATACTTTTCCCAGAGGGGTGAAGAGACCTGAGAAGGTGGGGGGGTTTATGCAAAGTGACTCCAAGGACCAGAATGCTTTGTGGGACCCCCGACTCCAAACCCACAAAAAGACCCCAAAAACAACGAGCCAAATAGGAGTTGAGAGACTGGAGTGATGTCTGGACGTGAGGAGCCGAGTGCTGGGCCTGCAGAGATGCGGAACACCTTCGGAGCCTCTCGCCCTGACCATGGGAGTAGCCCCCAGGGATGAGGGCCTGCTAAGACAGCCGGCAGAGGTAGAAACACCTGGCGGGGACACCACGCCCAATAAGGCTCCCACGAGGACTGGATTCCCCCAGCTCTGCCCCTAGTGGACAGTGCTGTGCATATCCTCCTCCTCTGAGTCGCCTTGGGAGAGACTACGGATGCTGCAGACCCATCGAGCCACCCAATCCTGAGCTGATCACTTTTAATAAAGGCATTAAAAAGGAGAAGAAGTCTCCTGGCCCTGTTTATTTCAGCTGGGGGCTCGTCCGGGATAGCCACGCCGCAAGAGGACTCAGGACTGGCCATCTTGGATCTTCAGAGGACAGCTGGCTACCAGGACCAAGAGGGATCGGCTCAGGACAGCGACGCAGAGGAGCACCGGAGCACCGGACTGGTGAAAAACCCGGTGGCGGGAGTGGGAGACCTGCGCAAGTGTGTGAGTGAGACGAGGGCCGGCAGCCGGACCTTCGAAGCGAGTGAGACCCCTCAGTACCACGTTTCCTGACTCCTGCGAAGGGGCAGGCCGGAAACAGGGGAAAGCGAGTGGACTTAGTGTGAGTGAAGTCGTCTCCCAAGGGGGAATAAAGGGCCCCCCCACTCCGGGCGTGCGGAGTGAATTACTGTGTATGAGTGGCACGCACCCCAAAGTCCTGACAAAGGGAGGTCAGGCACTTTTGTAAGTCTCGAGAAGGATTCGCGTAAGATTTGTCAGTCCCGAGAAGGATTCGGGTGGTTCACAAGCCCTGCAGGTAAAGTAAGTCCTGACAAAGGGAGTCAGGCACAAACCCCAGCAAAGGAGGCTGTGGTTTGCTTTTAAGTCCTGATGCGGTGAAGCCTAAAAATTGGCGAGTTAGGCAAACTAAAAATCAGGCAGTTGTTTTTCCTGACTGAGGGAGTCAGGCACGACCCGGATTCTTAGGCCGAGGCTTCGTGTGTTCAAGTCCCGATAGATATAAGACCTGACGAAAGTTGGGCAATCAAGAGATTGGGCAGTTGTTTCAGTATAAAGTCCTGAGCATCAGGCAGAAATTTGAAGTTCAGTGGAGGAGGCTGAAGCTCCTCAAACAAGGTTTTTTTGAAACTACCTGTCAGTTGAGGCACCTTTGAGACTTTTTTATTGAGACCTGAAAAATGGGATGTTGTAGTAGTAAAAAGACCGGCAAGAGACTGAGGTATGTACATCCCAATAGTCCCTTAGGAGAACTGTTAGAAAAATGGGATTCTATGGAGGCCACGGAGGGATTAGATAAAGTGAAAATGATCCATTATTGTATGGAAGTCTGGCCAGAATTAGAGGTGCAAGGAGGATGGCCTTGGTGTGGGACAAAGGATAAGTGGATGTGCCAACAATTAAATAATTATCTGACAGCTCGAGGCGATACTGATCCTGAGCAATTACTGTATGTATCGTGCTGGTTACAGAGCGCTGTTGGGGATGAAGGGGTGCGAATTTGTAAGGTACAGAGGAAGAAAGAGGGGAATGAAGGAGGGGATGATAGAACTATTAAAGGATGGGACCTCCTGGATTATTTGCCTCCTTCTGCCCCTCCACCTTATAATCCTCTTCTTAAAGCACCTCAAAGGGCAGGTCCGGTTCTTCCCCTGGCTGCCATCTCATTACCACCTGCTCAAACTCCTCCTTCTACCTCTTCAGCTTCCGCTATGATAAACCCAGTATCTCCTCCAGTTCCTTCTGCATCACCACAAGCGCCTATTCCACCTGCTGCATTCTCCACCCCTTCTCCAGCTCCGCTTAATATTCACTCAGGCTCTTCTCCCCCTCCTATTGCTGCCCCTTTACCTCCCCCTAGTTAGGGCACAAATGTCTCCTCATCCAGTAAACAGCTATCAGCAAATACACTTGCTGATGGGCAGGAAGTTCATGGTAACCCAGAAATCCCTCGAAGTAGTTTGGCATTTGAAGATGGGCCGTACTGTAGCACCAGATCCAAGACCTCCAAGGCAGAGAGACTCTTTCCCCTCAGAGAGGTTCCTATGGGAGGAATAGCGGGAGGTGTTGGCTTTGTGAATGCTCCCCTAACTGCTTCTGAGGTGAGAGGATTCAAGAAAGAGTTGGGGCATTTAGTGGAGGACCCAGTGGGCATAGCCAACCAAGTGGATCAATTTCTAGGTCCAAATATCTACACTTGGGGAGAGATGAATTCCATCCTGAGTATATTATTTTCCCCAGAAGAGGTCCAGATGATTAGGGCGGCTGGCATAAGAATTTGGGAGAAAGATAACAGTCCAGGACCCCAGGTGCCAACAGGTGAACAGAAATTGCCACTAACAGAGCCCAGCTGGAACCCTAACCAGGAGGAGGGGAGGAAGGCCATGAGGGAATATAGGTCTTTGATAATACGGGGGATCAAAGAGTCAGTTCCCAAAGGAACTAACACCCAATTGGCATTTGAGAGTACACAAGAGAAGGATGAAGCTCCTGCTGCTTGGCTAAATCGCCTAAGGCGGAACTTCCAGTTGTACTCTAAAATAGACACAGACGCCCCAGAAGGTCAAATGCTACTAAAAGTCCAATTTGTTACCAAATCTTGGCCTGATATAAGGAGAAAACTGGAAAAGATGGAAGATTGGCAAGAGAAGGACATTAATGAGTTATTAAGAGAAGCATTGAAGGTGTATTTAAGGAGGGAAGAAGAAAAAGCAAAGGCCAAGGCTAAGGTAATGGTTGCTGTAGCTAGAGAAAGTGCAGGGTGGGCGGGTCCACCACCAGGAGGAGGCAAGGATAGGTCAGTGCTGTCAGGTGCAAGAAGGATGGAGACACCTCAAGGCCCTTTGAGAGAGCGACATTGCTATTACTGTGGAGAGCCAGGACACGTCAGGAGGTTTTGTAGAAAGCTTAGTCTCGATGTGGCAATAGCCAGGGAACAAGATAATTTAGAGAAGATCCTTAGAGGTGACGATTAGAGGGTCAGGGGCTTTACACTTTAGGGGACCCGATGCAACATCTAGAAGAGCCCTTAGTAAACATTGAAGTGGGACCCCTAAATGAAGAATTTGAATTTTTGAGTAGATGCAGGAGCAGATAAGTCCTGTCTCAACAAAGTACTAAGAAGTATAGTATAGTGAAAAAACATCTGAAGTTAGACAAAAACCAGCTAGGTAGAAAGGATATCCAATAGCACCAAAACTGGCCAGTAATACTTAACTTGTAATAAGTGATGTGAAAGCAAAAGGTACCTTATTGTTGTCTTGTGTGTGTGAGAGTGAGTCACGAAGTCAGCCTCAACTTCCCGGGCAGGTGGGAAGGAGGCAGTGCAAGTGTGTGTATGTGTGACCTGCAAACCAGGCTTGTGTCCCCTGGGCGGGTGGGGGCTGTGGCCAAAGAGTGTGTGTGACCTGCAAACCAGACTAGTGCTCCCCAGGTGTGTGAGGGAGCCCTAGCTGTAAGAGCGTGAGTGACACATAGACAGCCTCACAGGTGAATGTGCACCAGAGGCAACCAGAGTCAGGGCCCTTCCAAGAGGCCCAGGGATACTGAGACCTGTGGGCCAACCCCAAGGTGAGGGGGGGCTACAGGGACCTGTGATTTTCTAGCAATAATGATCCAGTTTGTGTCTTGAGGGTGTGAAGGAGTGGGTTATAGGGAATGAAAAATAAGAGTGTGAATATAGACAAGGTGTAAGGGGTTGAAAGAAGTATTTAAGCTCTAAGTGAAAGTAAGAAACAGAAGCAAGAGATAAATAAGATCTTGAAAAATAGAACAGAAAACCAGTGAATTAAATACACAGAAAAATAGGGGAATAAAAATACTTTGGGAGTTAAGTTAGCTGAGAAATACAACTCCTTGCAAAATACGGAGTATGCAGAAGTTGATGAGAGAAACATGCAAGCTATGGAAAAAGAGAAATTAACCAATAACATTAAACAGAGAAACTGAGTTTTGATAAAATCATTAAATAGTAGACCATTAATGCCTGTGTTTGAAAGCCCATTTCAGGTACTCTTAATTACTAATTCGACTGTGCAGACCAAAAGAAAGAGGTTGGACTCACAACACTCTCACCCCCTGGCATTGGACCAGGATTCAACATCAGTTTTTTTTTCCTCTGGCATTCTGGCATTGGACCGGACTGCACCCCATTCTCCTTCTGGCATTGGGCCAGACTCCCAGTTTTTCCCTCTGGCATTGGGCCAGAGTCCACACCACTTGCCCCCCGGAGCTGGACAAGATTCATCTGCATCACAAGTTAATTCACCTGAGTATACTGTGGTAAAAGGACCAAAGGATTTAAAGTTGACTCTCAGAAGGAAGAGTCAAATAGACTGAACTGTGTGGGAAGAAAAAAAAAAAAAAAATTGGCATCAAGAGTTCTAATATTGCTTAAAAGGTTTCAAAACTGTTCTGTGTAAACTATGTTGGTAAAAAGTTTAAGACTGTAAATAAGAAATTCTGGTTAAATTCCTTAACTTAATTCTAAAGACTCCAGGTTAATCCTCTACAGAGCACTCCCCTGGGAGGGGAAACCAAAATTGGTAGGGAACAGACCAAGAGAGGTTTAACCAGAGAAGCGGGTAGAAGGGACTCTAAAGAGCTTGGAAGCTTTTCCTCAGTAAAATTCCCCAAGAGGCAAGGCCAGGTGGGCAGGCTCTGCAAGATGACCCATACCGGACTCTTGGGAAGGGTAGTACTGATGGCTCTGATGGCTGGTGGAGCTCTGGGAAGCCCAGCTGAGGGGCACAGTGAATGCTACCAATCCCTCTATGAGGAGGAAGTGAGCTCCTTGTCTAGAGTCCACATCAGTTCTGACCCTGATCGTGTTAACCCCTCCCAATTGGTCCTTTATCAGAAAAATAAGAGAGTGTATTGGATAGCATACAATACTGCCACTTTTAGGCAGCCACTCCTAAGAGAGTGTACTATAGGGGAAGCCTGGTTGTGCTTTGAATGTGATGCTGCTGAAACAAGCTCAGCAGATCTAGTAAAAAGCAAAGAAATGGTGAAGATGGTAAGAAAAATTGTTTGTTACAAGTATTTATATGAGTGTACCAGAAAAGAGATAAACCCCTTTTGGAACACATTTCAGGGGAACTCTAAACCCCTAAGTTTGATCTCGTCTAGCAGCTGCATTGCTAGAATGATAAAACCAATCTTCTTATTACCCAAAGAAACTGGATCAAGTTTGGGAGTTCCTATATATAATGATTTGAGAGAAAATAAACAGAACCGGGAAAGTGAAATAGAAATTGAGAAAATCCAAAATTGTAAAAGCCAAATTCGAATCCCAATTTCTATGTTAAATAAAGTAATCCGCCTCCAGGCAGTATTAAGAATAAAGAATTCAATTATTAGGAACATTTCAAACGAAATAAAAAGATTAACATGTGTAAATAATCGAGATCAAACTCCTACACTTGATCCCAGTGGGTGGGAGAACCTGGAGATTTTCAAAAAAGATGTTGGGAAAAGGTAGTTTTTCTCACTGTGTGTGTACTTGGAGGATTGCTTTTTTTACTAAGTTTATTTATCTGTTTTAGTAGAATAGTACTTGCCGTGCAGACCAACCTGAAGAAACCAAGGAAAGTAACAAGGTTAAGTAACCATGATTACCAAAGTGCACAAGAGATTTATAGTAGATTCAAAACAAAAAAATTGTGAGTTGATGCGAGCTTAGAACTTAAGCTCGATCAAAGAAAAAGAGGGGGGACTGTCATGAACAAAAATTCGGGTAATATTTTTTTTGTGAGAAAAAGTTACAAAAAGGCAGCCAGATCACTGTAGCTGCCGAAGTTCTTCGTGTTGTGTTATGGTAATTACGGGTCGTTGTCGTTAATGGTTGTTTTTGTATTAGTAAAAGCCCTGGCTGAGGCGAGGTAATGGCCCTTCTCTGACACAGTGAAGGGTGGGAACCTTCCTGAACAGTAGAAGAGACCTGAGAAGGTGGGGGGGGGCTATGCAAAGTGACTCCAAGACCACAATGCAGCATGGGTACCCCGGTGTACAGAGAAGACCCCAAAACGACGAGCCACCTAAGAGTTGAGAGACTGGAGTGATGTCTGGACGTGAGGAGCCGAATGCTGAGCCTGCAGAGATGCGGAACACCTTCAGAGCCTCTCGCCCTGACCAAGAGAGACGACCCCGGCGGTGAGACCAGGCCGACTGAGTGCGAGCAGCAACATCTGATGGGGACACCACGCCCTAAAGGCTCCCACGAGGACAGGATCCCCCAGCTCTGCCCCTTGTGGACAGAGCTGCGCATATCCTCCTCCTCTGAGTCACCTTGGGAGATGACAGGACGCTGCAATCCCGTCGAGCTGCCCAATCCTGAGCTGATCACTTTTAATAAAGGCATTAAAAAGGAGAAGAAGTCTCCTGGCCCTGTTTATTTCAATGAATCACATCTGTTGCTTTTTTCTTTTTGGGTTCCCTTCAAGGAGGGCCCGTTCTGCTAAACCTTTTCCGGACTCCAGTTCAGCATTGAATAAACTCCTAACAACCATGTGTTAAGACACTTCCCTGCCCTTCATGCAGAAACTGCATTCACACTCTTGTTCTCCTCCAGCACCAAGACATCATCACTCCATGAAATAAACAGGGCAGGAGACTTTTTTTCCTTTTAATGCCTTTATTTAAAGTCATCAGGTCAAGGTTGGGAAGCTTGACGGGTCCGCGGTTTTGCCGTCGCCTCTCCCAGGGTGACTCAGAGGAGGAGGATATGCGCAGAGCTGGGGGTCCTGTCCTCACAAGAGCAGTGGGGCTATACCCCGTGTTTCAATTTTCGAGTTTTCCAGGGTCACGGTCTTGGTTCCAGCTGAGGTCTTTACTCAAGGTGAGGGGCAACAAAGGTTTTCAGCATCTCTGCAGGCTCGGTACTTTGTTCCTCACGTCCGGACATCACTCTGATCTCTTAATTCTGTATTGGCTCGTTGTTTTTGGGGTCTTTTTGGTAAGTTTGGTGGGGTTGCTTCCCATGGCATGCTGGTCTCGAGGTTATTTTGCATTTTTTCTGATGCCCCCCCCATGTCCCCTTCTCTCACTGTTTGGAGAGAAGGGCCATCAACCTAGCCCCAGGCAGGGCCTTACCTATACAAAAGGAGCAATTAGGGCAAACTACTGGTGATAACAATAACAAACAGGTAGAACTTCACCTTGGCAGCAACTGGCTTATCTGGTTCTGCAACATTTTTTTTCCCAAAAATATTGGCAGATTTTTTACTTGTAACATTCCACATTCCAGCATTTCAGAGTCTGCTAACCACCTCTCCCCCTTCTTCAACTTCTGTCTTTCTTCCCTCCTTACTTTCTTTTCTTTTCCCTATTTTTTTCTCTTTTCTTTGATTCAACACACCTCAGAATGTATGAGGTGTACACACAACTAGTTTACTTTCAAAAGTAAACTTACAACTTTCTTTTACTAGGATTGCAGTAGCTGTTATAGCTTGAATACATACTGGCCAGCTGGGGCTTACTGGGTCTAATATATTTGATAAATAAGCTACTAGCCTCTTTACTCCTCCCCACTCCCGAATTAAAAGTTTATGAGCTACTCCATTTTCTACATTTATGTACAAATGAAAAGGGTTTTGCTAACAAGGGTAAGCTTAAAGCTGGTACTTAGGCTAGTTTTAACTTCAACTCTTCTAATTTAACATCATTTTCCTTTGTTAATTTTCCACATAAAAATTTTATTGCTTGTGTGTACCCGTCTTTCTATAATCTGCAATATCCCAATGATCAGAGTCGTTTTCTGATTTCCCTCTTTGATACACTTAATTCTTTTTTTTTTCCCCAAGAAAAGTCAAAAGTTATATAATAGCCTTTTTAACCTCAACTTTAGCTTCCCTGGGTAATAAAAGATAGTTTCTATTGGCCTTCTTTACAGGGAAAATAAGGGTATTATGAGAAGACAAAAAGTTCTAATGTCTCATTTTTTATAAGTCCTTTTATTACTGGCTTCAAACTTTCCCATCCTTCTAAAGATATGGGGTACTGACGTACACATATGGGACAATTCTCTCTCTCACTTGTAACCCTTATGGGGTCAATGTTCATTCCTCCCCTATTTCCTTCCCCAGCCCAAACTTCTTTGTTAATTTTTTCCTCATCCTCTTGACCTAATTTTAAAACTCTAGCTGTCATTTTCCCATCTTCTGATATAACCTCTATTCCTAATTTCACTTGTAAGTCTTATCCCAATAAGTTGCTACCTGAAATAAACAGGGCAGGAGACTTTTCCCCCTTTTGATGCCTTGATTTAAAGTGATCAGCTCAAGATTGGGCAGCTTGACTTGTCTGCAGTCTCCGTCGTCTCTCCCAGGGCGACGAGGAGGAGGAGGATATGCGCAGCTTTGTCCACTGGGGCAGAGCTGGGGGTTCAATCCTCGTGGAAGCCTTTTTGGGCATGACCCCTGGTCTTCGACTCCGCAGCCTCGCCCCCCTCCAGCTCCCAGCTTCGGGACCACTCCCGTGCTCAGCGTGAGAGGCCACGAAGGTCTCCAGCATCTCCGCAGGCTCAGCACTCTGTTCCTCACATTTAGACATCACTCCAATTTCTCAACTCTATACTGGCTCGTTGTTTTGGGGGTCTTTTCAGTGTGTTTGGAATAGCAGCTTCTCATGGCATGCTGGTCCCGAAGTTATTTTGCATGTCTCCCCCTACGTCTCTTCTCCTCACTGTCTGGGGAGGTCCCCGCCCTTCACTGTCCGAGAGAAGAGCCATTAACTCAGCCCCAGCCAGGGCTTTCACTGATACAAAAGCAACTATTAACGACAACGACTTGTAATTATCATAACAAACAAGTAACACTTTAGCAGCACAGCAACAGTGGTCTGACTAGTTTTTGTAACCTTTTTCTTCACAAAAAATATTGGCAGATTTTTTGTTTATAACACTACCTACCCCAGAGACTAATAATACATTGTCTATCTAAATTCTAGTTTCTCCCTTAATTACTACATCTTTAATGACAGGAACTGTGAATCTCTCTTCTTTCGCTCCTGTCACTTTTACAGTGTCTTTGCTTACACTATAACATTTTGGAATATTTAACAGGAAGGTTCTTTCTGCCCCTTTGTCTACCACAATGTCTAATTTTTCTTCTTCTAGGGGACTAACTTTTTAAGTTATCACTGAGTCTAGATGGTATCCATCTTTTAAAATATAGAGCTTATGACTTCTCTATTCCTCTTCTGTGCCCATCTCTCTGAAGATTTTTAGATCTTTTACCTGATTAGTGCAATTTCTCCTATAATGTCTAAGTCTGTCTAACTATTCAACTATTTAAATGGAGTTTCTTCTTTCTCTCTTAAAAGCTGTCCCTTAATGTTATAAACAAAATTCTGCCAATTTTTTTTGTAGAAAAAAGGTTACAAAACCTGTCAAACCAGTGTTGCTGCTACAGTGCTACCTGTTTGTTATGATAATCACAAGTCGTTGTAGTTAATAGTTCTTTTTGTATCAGTAAAGACCCTGGCTAGGGCTAAATTAATGGCTCTTCTTTCCAGACAGTGAGGGGAGGGGACCTCCCCGGACAGTGAGGGGAGGGGATGAGACGTGAGAGGGGGGCATCAGAAGATGCAAAATAACTTCGGGACCAGCATGCCATGGGAAGTGTCAAACTTACTGAAAAAGACCCCAAAAGCAACGAGCCAATACAGAATTAAGAGATCAGAGTGATGTCTGGACGTGAGGAACAAAGTACCGAGCCTGCAGAGAGGCTGAAAACCTTTGTTGCCCCTCACCCTGACTAAAGACTTCAGCTGGAACCAAGAGCCGGGGCTAGAAGGCAGAAGAAAGTCGAGATCGGGGTCACGCCTAAGGCTCCCACGAGGACCGGACCCCCAGCTCTGCCCCTAGTGGACAAAGCTGCGTATATTCTCCTCCTCTTCTGAGTCACCCTGGGAGAGACGACGGAGACTGCAGACCCGTCGGGCTTCCCAATTTTGAGCTGATCACTTTTAATAAAGGCATTAAAGGAGAAAAAGTCTCCTGCCCTGTTAATTTCACTTAAAAGTCCTTTTTATTTCATTTATCTTCAATATTCTGCCTCATTTATTCCCTTGATTATTATATTACGATAGTTATTAATGTGTTTCCTCCCCTCCTCATCATTCTTATCCCAATCAGTAGGTGCCATTGGCATTTTCTAATCTCCTGGAGGGACCTGCTGGTTTTCCCTTAGTGTCGGAGGAAGGGGGGGTGAGGGGAGGGATCCGTGCCGAGCCTTAGTCCTCCAAGGAGCCGGCGGGGTCTGTTGCCGGAACCACTAGAGGGGGATCTTCCGGTGGAGACCGAGTCGAAGCGTGGGTAGGCCCCACATGTCTTATGGCGGCTGATCCGGCAGCTTCCGGGCTCCCAGAAGAGACAAAGCAGACGGGCGACCCCGGCAGCAGCAGCGGCGCCCAGCGCAGATGGCACAGGCAGGGCAGCCGTGGATGGGACGGGCGGGACAGAGGGGACCCCCCCTCCTCTCAGTGCGGTCGGCGCGGTGACCACAGACCACGTGGCAGGACAGATCTGACCCCACCCCCTTCCAACCTCGGCATGGCCGGCAGAGCGGTTGCAGGCCAGGTGGCTGGGACCAGAGCAGACGATCACACCGGCAGGGCCAGAGCCGCCACAGGGGCTGGATTGAGTGGTGTAGCCTCGAGCAGCGAGACCAGAGCCGGGGACGGGGGCTGGGGGGGAGTGCAGCCGCGAACGGGTGGGGGGAACAAGCGGGAAAGGAGGAGGTAATCTCTTATTCCCAGTCCTTTTCTTTCAGCCTTTTTTCTTTTATTGCTTTGTCTTGGGGGTTTTTGGTATTTTAAAAATGTTATTTTCTTACAATCTCCCCCCTAGCATGCGGCATATTCTTTTTCTTCTGGATTATACGGCTTTTTACAAATAAATCCAGAGCCTAACAAATCCAAACTTCTGCTTGGATACTTTGAAATGGTCGACGAGCTAACTCACAACCTTCTCATGTTTTCTTATCACCCTTTCATTTATCCTTTGGCAAATTATACATCTTTCAGTTATTTGTTTAGCTAATCTAAAAGTCCAAATAACCATAGTTCCTTAAAAAAATGATCACACAAAGCCTGAGTACCCCAAAGGGTTTTCTGATGCATGTCTTCTAATATTTCCCTAGTCAGCATTTTATTAAGAAATTGCCTTCCATCAGGAAGTTTCCATTTCCCTGATTCATCTTGTTCACCTCCTATCTAGTTTAATTATTTTTTCTCTGCTTCACTAAACTTTGGAATTTCCAATTTTTCCTCATTTGGAGTTAGTAGTAACATAACTCTTTTGGCCCTGTTTTCTGCTGCATCCATAGCTTCCTGACCTGCCAAATTATTTCCTCTTGTTTCTGGGTTCTTTCCCTTTTGGTGTCCCTTAATATGTACTATAGCTATCTCTTTTAGGTAATTTTAATGCCTCTAAAACCTCTAAAATAATCCCTCATGTACTAATCCCTCTCCTCTTGAATTAAGGAATCTTTTTCCTTTACAAATTTTTTAAAGGTATGTACTACTCCAAAGGCATACTTTGAGTCAGTATATATAGTTCCTTTCTTGTGTGCTAAATATTCCAGTGTTCGTTTTAGAGCATAAAATTCACAAGTTTGATCTTAGCAGTTTAAGGTTAATTCCCCTTTTTCAATAGTTTGCATGTATTTCCCATTAACTACTGCATACCCTGTATTTTCTCCTTTTGCAGGGAGTTGTATCTCTGTTAGCTACCATAACTCCCAAAGAGCTATTTTGGGGTATCTCCGCTAGTACGCTTTTATTCCCCCTTTTTTCTTTCCTGTATCCAACTTCCTCGTTTTCTGTCCCATTTTTCAAGGTCTTATCTATTATTCATCCCCTGCCTCTGTTTCTCACTTTCACTAGCAACCTGAATACCACTTTCTTTCGACTAAACACACAAAAAATAAAAAAACCCCTTTTTCTCACACTACTTTTCAATGCAATAGACCTCCCTCCAAGGAGATATAGTTAAGCTTAAAATACACAATCTACTTTACATATATTATTATTCATCTACATTCACCCACTTTTATTTCTCATTCACTTCCACAGATTCTTTCACACCCTCAGGACACGAAGTGGATCCCTGTTGCCAGAGAATCACGGGTCCCTATGGCCCCCCCCCCTTGCCTTGGGGTTGGCCTCTGGGTTTCAGAATCGCCGAGCCTCCGGGAAGGGCCCTGACTCTGGTTGCCTCTGGTGCCAGTTCACCTGTGAGGCTGTCTGCATGTCACTCACACTCTTTAGCCATGGTCCTCTCCACACATCCGGGAGAACAATGGCCTGTTTGCAGGTCACCTACACCTTATGCCACAGATCCCCCCTTCCCACCTGCCTGGGAAGTTGAGGCTGATTTTGTGTTTGACTCACTCTCACACACACAAGACAACAATAAGGTACCTTTTACTTTCAAATCATCTATTACAATTTTAGGTGTTACTGGCCAGTCCCGATGCTCTTGGATATCCCTCAACCCAGCTGTGTTGTCCAACCCCGGATGCTCTTGGGCATATCCTCAATCTGGCAGGATTTTGCTCAACCCTGGATGCTCTTGGACTGTGAATCCCTCAACCCAGCAGGTTTTGATTCTGGATGCTCTTGGGCACTCTTATCCCTCAATCCAGCAGAATTTTTAGGGGCCCCTTCCTTTTGTCCTGTTTCCTAGTGGATTGGGCTAGGAAACTCCTGTGCTCCCTTCCTCTGAGGGGTTCAACCCCTCCCTGAGAGCCAGTTGCAGTTACCCCAGGGGATTCTCTCACTCCTTTTCTCTCTCGCTTCATCACTTTACTGACCACTTTTCTCACGAAAAGAAGGAAACGCAGCATGGGAGACTCCTCACGCAGGTAGCAGGTCTGAGATAACCAGCCCACCTCTCAGCCACACACATATTCACCCCCCCCTCCATACCTGTTCCCCCACCGAAAAGTACTTCGCAATTCTTTTTTCCTTTCTGGGTTCTTCGCACCCACTACTAGTCTTAGGAGGCCAATTATCACATTTTTAGGGAGCCTTGTCCCCTTTTCTTTGTTTTATTGCCTCCTTTTGTCCATAGATCTTAACCTGCATCTGTCAGTCACACTAGGGGAAACAGAGCACAGCTGTCTAATCGGGCAGGGCGTGCCTTCCTCACTCTGACTCTTCTTAAGGACCAGCAGCGAGGTGTTAGGAACCATCCTCTGCTACCATAATTGTGAAAAATGCCAATCACTTGTTTTTAGAATTTTAAAAGTTTAATAGTAATAAAATGGTTATAAAAATAGTAATATAATTAGAGTAATAAAAATTTGAACAATTGGGATTAGGACAATACGAGACAATAAAAACAAAGTGTTACGGACAGTCCGGGTACCTCTTTCTGGGCAAAATAAGCCCGAAAAAGGACACACATTAACAGAGGATTAACCCTTAAAAGCAATAGCCTGTTGCATATTCATACATCTTATACATGATGCATGAATTCCATTCAAACAAAGGATTCTGTCTGGTCAGTGTCACTTCTTCCTCTGAATCCTAACAGCATCTTCAGAGCTGAGCGAGGCGGGAAGAAGTTAGTTTTTTCTGATAAGAGAGCAATAAATTCTTTTTCTCTGAAAGATTTAGGTGTCCTCTGCCTGCTATCTCGATGTGTGTCCCCTCTTAAAAAAAGTATCTTACATAGCATAGTTTCTATTTTAACACTATATTATAACCTAAAACTATATTTAACACACTATTAAAGAAAATTAATACAGCATAACTTTCTAACATAACACATATAATATTCATTTTAATATTTGCAAAAAGCTAATAATAAAATACGCATTTTTCACTGTTGGTTATAACATTTCCCTCCTCTGTGCACCCAGCCGTAATAACCTTTGCTCTATGGTCCTTATCTCCTATTGTCCTTTATTAAACTTTTAAAATTTTCACAGGAGCGTGAACGTGTTTTTCACAGTCCCTTATCTGTGTCCCTGGGAGACAGCAGACTTCTCTGTGAGTTGTGTTTGGTCTGCATATTGGGCTCTCTGTTCCCCTTAGAAGGGAGTCTCCTATTACAACTACTCTTCTTCTTAACAGAGGAGGTCTTGATGCAGGGTAAAGGTAGTGTTGTTTTAGGAGGCCCCACTATCCCAGAAGGACCTTTGCCAACATCAGTAGTTCCAGAGCCTCATACCTGTTGCAGAAGGTACCAGTCCTACTTGTCATAATCTGAGAAGGAGGAGGAATCTTCTTTCTGGTATGTGCAGTGGCCTGCTTCCAGCCTTCATCTTTAACTGACCCTTGACTAACAGTTCCCTAATTGCCCTGCAGCATGCTGAGTTCACCTGCTTCTTCACTCCAATGGAGGTTTGAGACTCCCAAGAGACTTGAGACTGTAGCATCTCTTAAAATAATCAATCTCCTGCCTATTCGCTTGAATACTACGTAGCCTGTTCACTTCTTCCTGTAGCTCCTTCACCTGGTGTCTTGAGAATGGTTTTTATCCCATATCCATTTTTTTGTTTTTTGTTTGATATTGGAATATGAATCCAAATATTACCAGTGAGATGGTGCCTGGGCCAGTCTGACCCTCGCTGCTGGGCCAAAGGCGGCAACTGTGGTGTATCACCCCAGAGATACCTTGGCTTGCTGGAGGTTGCAGCTGGGCAGTGAACAAGTCCAGGCTTGTTAGGAACTCCGTTTACCTCAGGAGGAAGGCTTCAGGTGATGGTGAGGAGGAAGGAGACGGATTCTGCCGGAGGGCTAATATCCAGAGCTTTATTCCATGGTCACAGAGGTCTGAATCGTAGTAACAGCTTCAACAGAATCCCGACCGCATGGCTTGATTGGGCTTTTAAGCTCTGGGACAGGGGGGGGGGAAGGGACAGGTGAGCCACCAACCAGGTGGGAGGGACAGGGTCTCAGGGGAGGATGACACCTAGACAGGCCAATGACCTCTGGGCATAGGGGCATTTTTTGAACTTGACCAACCACACGATGACCTTCCTGGAATGTTCAGCCTGATTGACAGGACTCACTCAGCAAGGGGGCGAGGGGGAAGGGAGAGAGGTATAGGCACACTTGGGAAGGGACCCGGAAGTTTAAAACAGGATATTACAACACACCGCAACAGTTTGGTGTCCAGAAATGGTCACTGCCCCTCCCTTGTCCCCCGCTCCCACCAGGGCCACTCAATCTGCGCAGCCCAACCCCCAGGACCAGTCATCCCCGGTGAGCTATCCAGGGGAGCAATTTCCTGCCCAGCCCCGATGTTCTCTGCCACTGCTTCAGGGCTTCTTGCTACACTTTAACCCAACATCCGGACACCCTGCAGTTTCTGGCACGGCCATGGAGTTTCTGCTACATTTTGTTTGCCACTGTGAAAAACACACTCTCCTGTGAAAATTTAAACAGTTTATTAAAGGATAATAGGAGACAAGGACCATAGAGCAAAGGTTATTATGGCTGGGTGCGTCTCGGCACTTAGCCAAGAGCACACTGTTATCTTCAGGGATACCCCTTACATACCTTTTCCATTACATCAGCCTGTTGCATATCCATAGACCCTTATGCGTATCCATAAACTAGTTTACATATCCCAGGAACTATTTTACATGGTCCCTGCTTGGGATCCACCTTTTTAGAGCATGCGTGTTTCTTGGCTGTGGTTTTGGCTCCTTCCCTTTATCACTTCCAGTTTTTGGGCCTTGGTCCACACTTTCTTCAGACGATGAGTGCTGATAGTTGGCATATCTGTAGCAGGTGTCCTCATCCTATGTTCATTGGATGTTATCCCATCCAAGCAGGCATTTTAACACAAGCATACTTATATCAGCTATTTCATTACTATGTCTAAGCTTAATTAACAGCAGAAATAAAAACTATATAGCAAAGTTACTTTAACATCACACATATAAAATCCATTTTAATATTTGCAAAAAGCCAATATTATAATATGTTGCGGTGTGTTGTAATGTCCTGTTTTAAACTTCCGGGTCCCTTCCCAAGTGTGCCTATACCTCTCTCCCTTCCCCCTCGCCCCCTTGCTGAGTGAGTCCTGTCAATCAGGCTTAACATTCCAGGAAGGTCATCGTGTGGTTGGTCAAGTTCAAAAGATGCCCCTATGCCCAGAGGTCATTGGCCTGTCTAGGTGTCATCCTCCCCTGAGACCCTGTCCCTCCCACCTGGTTGGTGGCTCACCTGTCCTTTCCCTCCCCCTCACCCGGGAGCTTAAAAGGTCAATCAGGCCATGTGCTTGGGATTCTGTTGGAGCTGTTACTACGATTCAGACCTCTGTGACCATGGAATAAAGCTCTGGATATAACCCTCCGGCAGAATCCATCTCCTTTTCCTCCTCACCATTCGCCTGAAGCTTTCCTCCTGAGGTAAACGGAGTTCCTAACAAGCCTGGACTTGTTCAGCTGCCCAGTTGCAACCACCAGCAAGCTAAAGGTATCTCTGGGGTGATACACCACAGTTGCCGCCTTTGGCCTAGCAGCAAGGGTCAGACTGGCCCAGGCACAATCTACCTGGTAATATTGGGATTCCTATTCCAATAATAATATGTATCTATAACACCACCCCCATGTGTGCCTGCTGCTGCTGTTCCAGCCTGCTACTCTGAGGTTCCTGCTGCAGCCCATTTTGCCATCCAGAGGGGCACTGAGACTGGCTGCCCCTGTAGGTTTGTAAAGGAAGCTCCTTTTTTATCTCTCCCACCAGCTCACCTGCCATTACTGTGCAGAGATGCGGTTGAGCTGGTGCCACAGCGCCGTCTGCAGCCGCGGGAGAATCATTGCCCCTGCCCTGCCCAGCCTGGAGCCAACAGCTCCCCTGCTGGCTGTGACCATAACTACACCAAAGGGGAAAGTGCTTGACAGCTGAAAGAAGGCTGTTATTGGGTATCTGTTTTTTTTGTTGTTGCTGCTGTCATTGTTGTTTGTCTTGTTATTATATAGATTCTAGTAAAGAACTGTTATTCCTTTTCCCATATCTTTGCCTGAAAGCCCCATAATTTCAAAGGTATAATAATTTGGAGGGAAGGAGGTCATATTTTCTATTCCAAGGGAGGTTCCTGCCTTCCTTGGCTGACATCTGTCCTTTAAACCAAGACATCTGTCAACAAAGCTCCTCAACCACAGCACACCTTCTGCAAAAAGACAGTTTGTCAGCCCCAGCCTCGCAAAGAGGCATCAGGCAATCCTGACAGTCTGTGACCTGAAGAGCTGCATCTACCATTAGCAGGTCCGGGTGGCTGGAAGACTGACATGGCTGGTTCAGTGACTCCTGTAGCTACATGGGATTGAGCTTTACTGCATGGCAACACCATAACTGAGGAAGCTTGAACTAGTACGCTAACAAGACTGGAGCTAAAAGGATCTCTTTGCTCTTCCTTATCACCTGCTGAGTCTGTTTGCTGCCTCTATTGGCTGCTCAGAGATGGTCAGAGAGGAGCTCTACCTGCTCACCCTTCTGCGTGAACTGCCATGCCCTCATAGACGTGCTGAGAAATCTCCCTTGGTTGCTCCTGGCACCGCCCCCTCCTCACCTGGTTGGCTGCCGAGGGCTTCCAGGTCCTGACAAGGCTGGGGGCTGCTGCTTGGATGTGCCTGATGTCAAAAACCCCCCTGTACAGCTCAGTTTCAGCCCTCAGACTTTCCTTCGGACTTTCCTTCAGTCATGGCCACTTGTTTGTTTCTCAGGTCTAGATGTTTTGCTTATTGCCTCACCTATTTCCTTATCCCATTTTGACAAAGTTCTTGATCAGATAATCTTACTGAAATAAGTGTTCACACCTTCCTCATACTCTTATCAATTAGGTTAATTGACTAGGTTTTGTTCTTGCTATTACCTCACTTATTGTCTGTTTGTCAGGTTTGTATCTTCTATGTGTTGCTCCTTGCTTCCTTCCTTTCTTTTTATCCCCTTTTGTATTACAAAGATCCTTGACTGGATACCCTTAAGGAAGCTGTGGTGGATTGACCTTGTCTGGATACCAGGTGCCCACTAAGCCAGTCTATCACTCCCCTTCATCAAATGGGCAGGGGCAGAAAAAAAAAATATTACAAAAGACTTGTGGGTTAAGAGAAGGACAGGAAGATCACTCAGCAATTACCATAAGAGGCAAAACAGACTCAATTTGGGGAAATTAATTTAAGTTTATTGCCAATCAAAGGTCAGAGTAGGATAATAAGAAATGATAATAAAAAAAAAATCCTAAAACACCTTCCCCCCTCCCCCCCTTTTCTTCCTGAGCTCAGTTTGTTTCCTGAATTCTCTACCTCCTCCCTCCAAGCAGTATACAGGGACAGGGAATGGGGGAGCCTGGAGCACCTCCTCCCCCTCTTTCTTCACTGACCTTGGTATCTGCAGAGTTGTTTGTCTCACATATTCTCACTCCTCTCTTCTGGCTGCTGTTGCACAGAACCTTTTTCCCCTTCTTAAATGTTATCACAGGGGTGCTACCACCAGGGCTGATTGGCTCAGCTTTGGCCAGTGGCAAGTCTGTCTTGCAGCTGGCTACAACTGACTGTCAGACATGGGGGTGTGGATGTGACAGCCTGGTCAGAGAGTGAGAAAACTAGATTAGTTTTCCCAGGATCAGCTTGTGAGACTTTAGGGAGTTGCAGAGAAACAATGATAGCTTGTTATTATAAACAACCTGCAGGTGGTGTTTTCCTACTCTCTGCTTTCCTGTCTTTCTCAAAGACTGTTTTTAAGAAAGGTGTTTTTGTTAATTAGCCAATCAGGTGAAATGTATTGATTAATTGACCAATCTGGTCTATCTGTATTGGAACAATGTATAAAGGAGAGATTTTCGAAGTAAAGCAAGATGCTGTGCAAACCAGCCTTCTGGTGAGTCTGTGTCGTTTCTTACTCAACAGCGACATGGGGGAAGTTTCTGATATCTTAAAGAAGCTATCCCTGTAGCTCTCCCCACTACCAAAACCTTGCCATGCAAAATCAGTACATGAGCAGATACTCTCCTCTTCTACATAGCCTTACAGATACTACTCCCAGCTCAATGTCGATACATACAGCACATTCACCAGAGCATGTTTTGAAAGGTTACTGTGAAACACTGAATATGTTTCATATGCAAAAGATAAGCAAAGGGACTCTGCTGTTTTTCCAAGCTGCTCACCACATGGAACAGTGGTCAGCACTGAGAAGCTTTTACTCAGGGTACTGTATTCCAGTACATCCTGGGCACTTGGGTGACTGGTGCTGGAGCCTGGTCCCTATTACCCGTGACCAGAAAGCTGCAGAAAAAGACTGGAAGAGGTAATGCTGGGCAAGTTTCTGTTGGATACAGAATATCAGAAAACTGATATTTGTTACTTCTGATTTTAGGTTCAGCTTGCTGCAGTCTAAGGCCAGAGGTGGTACCTTGTGGAGAAATAGCTACGTGACAAGAACCCAGCTAATCTGAGTTTCTGCACCTGCAAAAAACACTGTGTCCTTGAGCATGGCTGTAGTACGATAACAAGTAGTGAGAGAGACGTGAGAAAAAGAAATGTAAGTTTTAAAGAATGAGGAAGAGCTGATATTGTAGTATAACCAATAGGCTGCTTAGCTTACAGAATATGCATGAGCTTATTACTTGTTGTAAATAAATGTCTGGTGCTCTCTTCAATAAAGGAAGCTTGCTGATTCTCACACTGAGGGTCTTGAGCCTCCTTGTGCCGCAACAGTACCTGAGGAAAACACTTGAAAGTGACCTGGTGAATGCTCTACCAGAGCTAAGAAAGTCTGAAGGTTTGGGATGACATAGTAAATAAGTTTGTCTGCAAACCAGTCCTGGACAGAGAAGAGACATCTCCCATACAGAGATGCCAATGAGTTCCAGATGACAGGTCAAGTGGCAGACTTCAGAGACTGAAGCCTCTTGCAGCTGCTTGCTCTAGTTAACTTTTGAACATGGTGTTGAATGCTGAAAAAGTAATGAGCATGTTGCAAGCACCTGCCCTTCAGACTGAGAGATTTTTGTACTCTGGATAGGCATTCAAGACAAGTGCTTCTGTGAATAAAACTCAGGTGCTCAGAAGTCTGCATAAATATAGCCATAAGTGTACATACAAGCCAGAGTTATGTATTTGTGCCTTTTGCATGATTCAGGTAATACTTTCCTTATCATCAGCCAAGAAAGAAAGGTTCAAAGCCAAGGTAAAGGTTGCTGAGAAGACAAAGGGAAAAGGAAGCAGTCCCTACAAAGTGGTTGTCCTACTAAAGCTGCACTAAGACTATTTTCTGTTAGTGTGACCAGGCATCTAGAGAGACGTTGGGTATCAGGCAGTGTTTTATTAAACAAGGTATTTAAATAGAGATATACAGAGGTGCCTTTCTGTCAAAATGGCAGCCATATTTTTTATCGTTAACAGACATCAGCCACAAGATCACTTCCTGCCAAACTGAGGTAATGGTGGTGGTACTTTAATGTCTTGACCTCTTTCCAGTTTCTTCTCACAGTCAACTAGATAGTTGACTCCATCAATGACAATCTGAACTAGTTCTACCTACAACAAGAAAAACAATAAGAAGAAAAGATTTAGGCAACACTGTTAATAGAGGAAGGAAAAAATTGGTTTGTATGGCAAAGACTGCAAGTAAAGCCAGACCCAAGGAGAATCATGACCTGGACACAGAGATCACACATGCTGTGACACAGGAAATATAGGTCATGCATCGGTCGAGTGGAAGCCCATAGTAATTCCCTTCTCCCTACCCCTTCTCCTGTTCATGCTGAGCTTGGCCTTCTAACAGTAGAAATTTTCAAATAGTCCCCTAATTTCCACCAAATTCTGCTCCTACAGATATGCCTATATAAATAGACAAACAGAAATGCTTATATAAAAGGTTTAGGCTTGAGTTTAGACACCTATTTCAAATATTACCACTCTGAGAATACAAGATGCTGAGAACTACAGTATGCCAAAGCCATGGATTCCCATTTGCTGTGTTCTCACAATTTACATATTAGGACAAAGAAAGTGAAAAGGCAGTGCCATGGATGTTTAGAGTCACTGGGCAGTTCTCTCTGAAGCAACAAATGCCAGTGTAAATAAAGAGGTTCTGGTGTTTTGCCAACAGCATCTTGTGAGGTTTGGATTAATACCTTTATCCAAATGTGTTTGGGCTTAAAAGCTATGGAACGTTGGTCTGACATTTGGTAAATGACTGTGAAGACTACTGGCACTTTTTCTTCTGTACAAAGTAGGATAGTTGTATTTTCTTGATGGATAGTAATGAGACATATGAGTAATACTGAAATGACTCAGAATCATGCAGAGCTCTCCCTTACTGTTTAGCATGCTTAAAGCATCTGTACATATGTGCTTACTTCTTGATGTTTTAGACTGTTGTTTACCTATATTCTGTGAGATACAACAGCTTTATTCAATACACAGTCAGTACTGTAGAAGAAAGAATGCACTGCATCCAAATGGACACTAGTGAATTGCAGAGGATAATCTATACATCATCAACCATAGAAACGAAAACTTACTCTGTGATATTAAGATACTGGTATAGTTTTGTGCTATTTAATTTTAAAGCCATATAGTTCTTTGAGGGACTGAAAAAGCAAAAATTATGTTCTCCTATGAGAAAACAGTCAACTGAAAACTAATTGGAATGGAAGTGCAAGGAGGGGAAGAGACACACTCATTTCCCCAGTCCAGTAGTAGCATGAGCCTTGAAAGCTTCTGGAGACTAACTTGCTGTGGTAAGTTGACCTTGGCTGGATATCAGTTGCCCACCAAGCCACTCTATCACTCCGTTCCTCAGATGGAGGGGGGGAGAGGGAGGGAGGGCAAGAATATAACATAGGAAAACACCCTCATGAGTCAAGATAAAGGCAGTTTACTAAAGAAAAAGCAAAGGTGGCACACATGCAAGCAATGGGGAAAAACCCCAAAGATTTTATTCTCTACTTCCTGTTAGCAAGTGATCTATGACCTCTTCCCAGGAAGCAGGGCTTCAACATGTGTAGTGGTTGCTCTGGAAGGCAAACACTGTAAATAATTAATGCCCCCCCCCCCCCCCCCCCTTTTCTTAGCTTTTATATCTGAACAGATGTGATATAGTATGGAATATCCCTTTGGTCAGTTTGGGTTAGCTGTCCTGGTTATGCCCCCTCTCAAGATCTTGCCCACCCTCAGCCCACTGGTAAGGGGGTCATAATGTTGGAGACAGCACTGATGCTGCACCAGCGCTGCTCAACAGTAGCCAAAACACTGGTGTGTTATCAACACCTTTCTGGCTACCAATGCAAAGCACAGTACTAGGGGGGGTGCACAGGGGAAAATTAATGCCATCCCAGTCAAACAATACAGTGAAAGTGCATGACTGAATCCTAAAAGGAAAACGGCATGTTAATCCACTCTTAATGTCAGTGCTTGATTCCCTGTGTGGGTTAGTCCTAAAATCCTGCTTCTTTCCTCAGCATTTTGCACTGGACACAGCAGATACCTGTCCAATGTACAGTATGCAGCTCTGTTCCCAGTGTACAACTACAGTGAACCTCATTCAGAAAAATGGAGAGGGACTTTTTACAAGGGTGTGTAGTGATAGGACAAGGGGGAATGGGTTTAAATTGAAAGAGAGTAGGTGTAGATTAAATATTAGGAAGAAGAAATTCTTTACTGCAAGGATGGTTAGGCACTGGCACAGGTTGCCCAGAGAAGTTGTGGATGCCCCATCCTTGGAAGTGTTCAAGGCCAAGCTTGATGGGGCCCTGGGCAACCTGATCTAGTTGGTGACATCCCATCTAATGGCAGAGGGGTTGGAACCAGATGATGTTTAAAGTCCCTTCCAACCCAAACCATTCTATGATCCTATGATTCTTAGATACATAGCTCATGCCCAGCACTGGAGAGACAACCTGTACACCTATCTCATAGCTGTGTAGTCCAGGAGGTATTCGGGTATAAAAGTTCATGCTGTGATGCTGAGAAACATTGTCCCAAGGGAATTCTGTTACCACAACCAAATCTTTCTAGTACCTGCATGCTTTCAACAAAATGCTTCAGCACATGATGTAAACCAGTCACATTTATGGAACTCGCTCAGGAACTTGTCATATTTGGCAAACATTGCATGCACTGTAGTAATTTTTTGTTGTGTAAGCCATTTCATTGGATTAAATTCACAAGGAGAAAAAACTGCCATAACTCCAAAAAATGACTGAATTCTTAGTGAACTCAGATGGAGGGAAACAGTCTTAGTGCAGATCTGAGTTTAAAAGCAAGGAATAAAACAAACAAGTTACCTCTGATCGACCCATGCGGTCCAGGTTGGAGATATCATACACGTCTGCTACAGCTGCTGTGTCCACTCCACCAGTGCCACGCTTCTGTAGCCTCAAGTTATCCAGGATTTTTGGAAACCTGGGATCCTAACAGAAGAAATAGGTTTGTGCATATTGTCTTTTGCCTTGCTTATTGTTATTATCCATGATCTAATACCATCTCCAGAATGACAGGCAGAGACAATTTCCTCTGTCTTTGGATTATGGCCTGTGTTTGTCTGCTGAGTAGATTAATTTCCATAACAAATATAATAATTTTCATAATACAAGTATGCTCAGTCATGCATTATGCCTGGGACCTAGCTGCTGCACATCTTGCAAACATCCAATTGCTGTAAACTGTCATTTTTTTATTTGTTTATTTATAGATCACATGAAGACCTGATTTATATCACTGGCCTTTTAAACAATTTATGTACCTTGCTAAGCTTTGGCAGCTTTACATGGACTCCAGCACGTAAACCAGTTCCTAGGTTCGAAGGACAAGTCAGAACATATCCAAGACGTTCATTCCACATGAACTCCCAGCCTCGTTCTTTAATTAGTCTTTCAACCTATGAAGGCAAAAACAAAAGAGGAAAAAGAAAGAAATGCATACATCTATCTCATCTTCCAAGTTATTTATAGATAAAATTCTTTTCACTTTGTATCTGTGTTGATGATTAACTTCACAATTTACCGATGGAGGTGCATATAGATATACTCAAGTAAAGTCTGGTTTGGCTCTAGTATGAGCCTTTGTATTCATCAGGCATCAAGTTTACCAGTGAATATTACAAAAATTTCTTCATCATTTTCTAACCGCCCTTGACTTGAAAGCTCTTTAGCACTTTATCACATGGCCTTAGCCCATGAAACTATATGGTCACATAATAATTTTTTACCTATAGTATAAATGATTTTCTGGCCTAGGTGTTTTTAGAGCAAGGTTGCAAAGCACAAGTCCAAACATCTCAAATACTGTGGAACAAACAAAAGGAGCCAAAGCCTAGTTTTATATAATTTTCATGGTGATTACATGATGCTAGGTGAAGGACACTTGATTTTTCAATGCCTAAAATTCATAGCCCTGCTTCCACTATGAAAAGACTACATAGGTCCTCTATAATGATTTTCATTAGTAATTCTAAAACCCAGTTACAAAGGAGACTGAAATCATTATCCTCAGAAATATCATAAAGGTCTATTGACCTTTGAATAAGCCACTATTCTGTCCACTCAAATACACTTCTGAGACTTAATTCTGTGACCCAAATACAATTTCAGTTCAGTAAAACCACTGTCAGAAGATAATCAGATACCTATGCCAGTTCAAGTTCACAAGTCCTCTGCAATATAGGCAAATATTTCCATTCTGCAGAAGAATACAAAATAATGGACTCTCCTGACATTTAAATATTGTGTGAGGATGCAGAAATTGCTTGTAAGAAACTAGATCTGATTTCCTGCCTCATACACTTGCTCTGGTCACAGTTTCCAAAGCTATCTGACCATATGTCAATGTCCAGAGGTCCACTTCTTTTGAACAAGAGATAAGCACAGTAGCAGAGGAAAACATGGAAACAACATCCACAAGCTGTCACTTAGACCCCAATCCTGTACATCATTCAGTCTCATGGATATGTCTAAAAAGCATACCAGATCCTAGTGAACCACCCAGATGCCAATGATGCATGCGCTAGGCACTTTTGTTTTTCCATGTTTCCAAACTCACCACATACTCAAAATTTCTTAGAGATGCTCTGAACTTACCTTCAGGGACCATTTTCTCAATCAGATAATCATAGAACCATATAATGGCTTGGGTTGGAAAGGACCTTAAAGATCATCTAGTTCCAACCCCCTGCCATGGGCAGGGACACCTTTCACTAGACCAGGTTGCTCAGAGGCCCATCCAACTTGGCCTTGAACACTTTCAAGGATGGGGCATCCACAACTTCTCTGGGAAACCTGTGCCAGTGCCTTACCACCCTCACAGTAAAGAATTTCTTCTTAATATCTAATCTAAACCTACTCTCTTTCAATTTAAACCCATTCCCCCTTGTCCTATCACTACATGCTCTTGTAAACAGTCTCTCTCAATTTTTCTCGTAGGCTCCCTTTAGGTACCGGAAGGCCATAATTAGGTAAACCCCAAAGCTGCCTCTTTTCCAGGTTGAACAAACCAAATTCTTTCAGCCTTTTCTCATAGCAGAGGTGTTCCATGTCTCTAATAATCTTGGTGGCCTCCTCTGAATTCACTCCAACAGGTCAATGTCCTTCCTGTGCTGAGGACCCCAGAGCTGGATGCAGCACTCCAGGTGGAGTTTCACATTAGCATAGTAGAAGGGCAGCATCACCTCCCTTGACCTGCTGGCCACATTTCTTTTGATGCAGCTCAGGATACAATTGGCTTTCTGGACTGCAAGCACACATTGCCAGCTCATGTCCAGCCTCTCATCCACCAGCACCTCCATGGCCTTCTCAGCAGAGCTGCTTTTGATGTGTTCATCCCCCAGCCTGTATTGATACCAGAGGCTGCCCCTACTCAGGTACAGAACCTTGCACTTGGTTTTATTAAACCTCATGAAATTCCCATGGTCCTACTTCTTGAGCTTGTCCAGGTCCCTCTGGATGGCATCCTGTCCTTCAGGCATGTCAGCTGCACCACTCAGCTTGGTGTCATCTGCAAACTTGCTGAGGGTGCATTCAATCCCTTTGTCTATGTTCTTGATGAAGACATTGAATAACACTGGCCCCAATACAGACTCCTGAGGGACACCACTCACCACTGATGTCCATTGGGACTCTGAGTCACTGACCACTACCCTCTGAATGTGACTGTCCAATAATTTCTTATATATCTAACAGTCCACTCATCAAATTCATCTCTCTCCAGTTCAGAGAGAAGGATGTTGGGCGGGACCATGTCAAAGGCTTTACAGAAGCCCAGATAAATGATATCTGTAGCTCTTTCTTAGTCCACTGATGTAGTCACTCCATCATAGAAGGCCACTAGGTGGGTCAGGCAGGATGTGCCCTTGGTACAGTAGTACTGGCTCCCTTGAACCACCTCTCTGTCCTCCGTGTGCCCTAACATAGCTTCTAGGAGGATCTGTTCTATGATATTCCCAAGCACAGAGGTGAGGCTGACAGGTCAGTAGTTCCCAGGGTCCTGCTTTCTACCCTTTTTAAAGATGGGGACAATGTTTTCCATTTTCCAGTCACCTGGGACTTCACCTGACTGCCAAGACTTTTCAAATATCGTGCAGAGTGGCTTGGCAACTACATCAGGCAATTCCTCCAGGACACTGGGTTGCATCTCATTGGGTCCCATAGACTTTTATACATTCAGGTTCCTCAGGTAGTCATGAACCTGATCTTTACTTACAGTGGGAAGCACTTTGCTCCCCAGTCCCCATCCTGCCGTATAGCCACAGAAGAAGTGTGGGAAGAGAGGTTGCCATTGAAGACTGAGGAAAAAAATTGTTGAGTACCTCAGCCTTCTCATCCATTGTTACCAGTTAACCAGCACTGTTTATCAGGAGGGGTACACCTTCTTTGACTTTCCTTTTCTGGCTAATATACATGTAGAAACATTATAGTTCCCTGCTTTCCCTACTTTGCCATGTGGTATTTGTTTGGGGTTTTTTTCAGGTGAAGGCCTGTGCTGGTGGCTTTGAAGCAATGTGGGAATGTACAATTGTATAAGCTATACAGCAGTTGGGGATTTCCTGAGAAAGGGGAGTCTGGAAATCCAGAGAAGCTGGAGTGAAAGCTGCTTTTCCAGAGTGAGACAAATAAAACAATTGTTCCAAGGAAAAAGAAAAAACATTTCTTTAGTCATTCAGTGCTGAAGATTGTAATACAAAAGCTAAAATGACATTTTACCTATTTTTTCTACAACTCAGCTAACAATTTATTTCCTTCTTTAACTGCTATTAATGTGGGTTGCTACTTGAACTAGTGTTACTTTATTTTGTTGCTTCTGGAGATGTCAGTTCAGTGTTAATCATGCTAAGTAATGCTGACAACAGCCCAACAATAAACAAACAGGTATACTAAATTCATTGAGCTACTACCTCTTTTAAACCGTGACAAAATCTTTCAAACACCCGCTTCATGTTGCCACCCTTTTCCATGGAGATCACCCTGGTGTGGTCCTCTTCATTAATCCAGACAAGAAATGTCTTGTCATTGTTATGCCTGATTGAGAGAAAAAAAACAGCTTTAAACACAAGATAGGCCCTGAAAAATAACTCTCAGTATCCTTAGTTTCATTACAGTCTTTCAGGACTGTGAAGAGGTTAAGCACTACAAAATAACATTTCTCTGCACAGTTAAGGATGCAGTTAAGCTACTTTCACATCTTAATTCCCCCATGCCAATGGAATTATGCAGGTTTCTCAAGTCACAGTGAGAAGAGCAGTTTTCTCTGATTACATCATGCTGCCCTGAAGCTGAGCTATGAAGAACATGTCTTCAAACATTAACACAGTTGGGATGTACAGCTGCTAAGGGAACAGGTAAAGGGAGAAGCCAAATTCTGCATCTTCAGTCCCTGGGGATGGTTTTTACTGTTGTTAGAAAATTGTGCAGTTAGAAAAAAACCTGAGGGCACAGCCACATGACCATACCTAATTGTATTGTCTTCTAAATCAAATCTCAGTGCCTTTCATATCACTTTATAACAATGAATTGCCACATCAGTCAAATTATATGTCTGAGGAAAACAGCTACATGTTGCTTCTGGACACTGCATTAAAGATGCTGGCTTGTCAATTAAGATAATGCCTACTGAGAAGTTATCTATTCTTGTTCCAGACAGATTAGTCATGACTAGGTTTATAAAGTGCTAGATCAAACCTGAGGTCAATTTTCCTTGCTTTTCTCATTTTTTTCTATCTTTTGCAACAATTTTTCAACAGAATGTAGAAAGTGATTGATAAGATTTGTACATAGAAACAGTAGAATATGACCAAGCTTGAAACATGTGAAATTTGCAACTTCACTGAGAGCCTAACTTGCCACCTGCCTTTTACTGCAGCTTGCTTTTCACACTTTGACAATGCAAAACTGAATAGGTACAAGCATCCTGTGGCCTGACATTATAATTACACGTTATAATTACAGAGAGGTCCAGTTATTTAATTTTCAGTCATGTACAAATATTCAGGGTAGGATTTTCCAGAGACTGATGTTTTCCTGACTCAGCTTCTTTAATTAAATGAATCTTCCCATTGCATTAAGGAATGCTGAGTGATACCACAACACAGAAAAAAAAATCTGTTCTATGGCAATACTGCATCATGTTCAGAAGCCTATCCAGTATTATTCTGATAAGTTAAACTGACTATGTCAGGGAGCATGCACTGTAAAACCTGACAAAAGCCTGTGGAAATAATTTCATGGTGATTCACAGACTCTTTCTAAAATCAATTTTTTATGTTGAAATAGAAAAAACATATTAAAAAACCCATAGAAGAACCCATGTTTATGGTGCTACATTGTGTTGCTGTTATTAATGATAGTTTATGTAGAATCATAGAATAATGGGATTATTTAGGTTAGAAAAGACACTTAAGATCATCAAGTCCAACCATTAACCTAATACTGTCACGTCCACCACTAAACAATGTCCTTAAGTGCCACATCTACGTCTTTTAAATACCTCCAGGGATGGTGCCTCTATCACTTCCTTGGGCAGTCTGTTCCAATGCTTCACAATCCTTTTGGTTAAGAAATTTCTCCTAATATCAAATCTAAACCTCCCCTGGTGCAACTTGAGGCCATTTCTTCTTATCCTATTGCTTCTTACCCAGGAGAAGATGCTGACCCCCCACCTCAGGTAGTTGTAGAAAGTGAGAAGGTCTCCCCTCAGTCTCCTTTTCTCCAGATTGAACAAGTCTGGTTCCCTCAGCCACTTCTCATCTGACTTGTGGTCTAGGCCTTTCACCAGCTTTGTTGCCCTTCTCTGGACACACTCCAGAACCAATACATCTTTCTTGTAGTGAGGGGCCCAAAAGTGAACACAGTATTTGAGGTGTGGCCCTACCAGTGCCAAGTACAGGACAATCACTTCCCTCGCCCTGCTGGCCACACTATTTCTGATACAAGCCAGCGTGCCATTGGTCTTCTTGGCCACCTGGGCACACTTCAGGCTCATTCATATAGCTATTGACCAACACCCCCAAGTCCTTTTCTACTGAGCAGCTTTCTAGACACTCTTCTCCAAGCCTGTGGCATTGCATGGGGTAGTTGTGACCCAAGTGCAGGACCTGGCATTTACCCTGGTTGAACCTCATGCAATTGGCCTCAGCCCATCTATCTAGTCTGTCCAGATCTCTCTACAGAGCCTTCCTGCCCTCAAGCAGATAAACACTCCTACCTAACTTGGTGTCATCTGCAAATATATTGATGGTTCACTCGATGCCCTCATCCAAATCATCAATAAAGGTATTAAACAGAATTGAACCCAATAGTGAGCCCTGAGAAACATCACTTGTTAGTTTTAACTCCATTCACCACACCTCTTTGGACCCAGCCATCCAGTCAGTTTTTTACCCAGTAGAGAGTGAGAGTACACCCTTTCAAGCCATGAGAAGCTAGTTTCTCCAGGAGAATGCTGTGTGAAACTGTGTCAAAGGCTTTACCGAAGCCCAGCTAAACAACACCTGCAGCCTTTCCCTCATCTACTAAGTGGATGACCTTGTCTTAGAAGGAGACCAGGTTAGTCAAGCAGGACCTGCCTTTCCTAAGCCCATGCTGGCTGGGTCTGATCCTCTGCTTGTCCTGTACATGCCATTTGATGGCACTCATGATGATCTGCTCCATAATCTTCCTGCACACCAAGGTCATGCTGACAGGCCTGTAGTTCCTCAGATCATCCTTCTGGCCCTTCTTGTAGATGGACTTCACATTTGGTAACTTCCAGTCAACTGAGACCTCCTCAGTTAGACAGGACTGCTGGTAAATAATTGAAAGCAGTTTGGTGAGTGTCCACTCCCTCAGTACTCTTGGAAGAATCCCTTTGGGCCCCATTGAGTTTTGTATTTCTAAGTAGTGTTACAGGTCACTGACCATTTCCCCTTGGATAATGGGGCTTCATTCTGCTCCCTGACTGTCTTCCAGCTCAGAGGGCTGGGTGCACTGAGAACAATCGATTTTACTATTAAAGATTGAGGTAATGAAGAAATTAAGTACCTCAGCCTTTCCTCATCCTTTGTCACCATGTTTCCCCCTCCCATCCAATAACGGATGGAGAGTCTCCTTAGTCCTCCTTGTGTTGTTAATGTATTTATACAACTATTTTTATTGCCTTTTATGGAAGTTGCCATATTAACTTCTAGCGGTGCTTCCTGGACTCTTTTGCCCTTCAGGACTGCCTCACAAGGCACTCTCTCAACCAGGCCCTTAAACAGGCCAAAGTCTGCCTTCCAGAAGTCCAAGGTAGCAGTTCTGGTAACCATATTTCTTACTTCTCCAAGAATTGAAAACCCTTATCATTTCATGATCGGTGTGCTCAAAATGGCCCCCAAACATCGTATCATCCACAGTTCTTTCTCTTTTCACAAACAAAAAGTCCAGCAAGCATGTCTTCCCTAATTGGCTCATTCTCCAGCTGTGTCAGGAAGTTTTCTTCTGCACATTCCAGTACCTTCTAGACTGTTTCCTCTCTGCTGTATTGTATTTCCAGCAGACAAGTGGTAAGCTGAAGTCTCCAAGAGAAAAAGGGCTAGTGAGACTACTCCCAGATGCTCATAGGATAGTTCATCTGCCTTTTTATCCTGGTTAAATGAAGACCACAAGGATATCTGCCTTGTAAGCCTTTTCACTGGTTCTTGCTTATAAACATGCAACCCTTTCATCACCATTGGCAAGCTCTAAACAGTCAAAACACTCCCTAACATACATGGCTACCCCATGGCCTCTCCTTCCTTGCGTATCCCTTCTGAAGAGTTTATAGCCATCCATTGAAGCACTCCAGTTCTGAGTCATCCCACCATGTTTTCATGACTGCAATTATATCATAGCTTTTCATCTGTGCAATGACTTCCAGCTCCTCCTGTTTGCTGCCCATGCTGCAGGAATTGGTGCAGATGCATTTCAGCTGGGGTATTGATCCTTCCACCTTTATTGTGGGAGAAGCCCTAATTCCTTTGTGACTGTTATCAAGCTCTTCTATGGTTTTTAACACTTCAACAATCCTTGCATCATTTCTGTGTCTTTGCCTATAAAAATATAAAGGTTTTTTTTCTTCAATTAATCATTTAAAACACTACAAAAATATTTAAAAACAAACTGAACATGCTATGAGTACCAGTGCAGAGTGACTGTGGGGTTAGGAGAAGCAAGGAGACTTGTAATACATTTTTTAAAACATGACACAAGCTTCTACATATCACACAACATACCAGATTCCTCTGGCATCTGGCCAGTCACGTGCCATCCCAGCACATGTTAGCAAAGGAGACACTGGCTTATCAAAGAGAAAATGATCCTGGACACAAAAACAGGACCAGGAAGAGAAATAAAAACAGAGAAAGAGAAAATACAAAATAAATTGAAGTTTATTAAGGGAAGCAGTATAACCCTGTCTTATCCATTTAATATTAAGGTAGTCAATACAATTAAATGAAATAGCATGGCTTGTGAACCTGATTCTTTCCTGACTTAAAGTATGAGAATAATGTTGATAACACACTCATGTTTTGGTTGTTGCTCAGCAGTGCTTACTCTAATTCAAGGACTTCTCAGTTTCCCATGGTCTGCCAATGAGGAGGTGCACAAAAAGCTAGGGAGGAGCATGACCCAGACAGCTGACCTGAACTAGCCAAAGGGATATTCCATACCATAGAATATCATGCTCATTATATAAACTGAGGGGAATTGGAGCAGCTGAGGAGTGGCTGCATGGTACTTACTTGCCAGCTGGGGTTAAACCACGACAGACTTGTCTGGGTCAAAGTTGACCTCTAGATAAACCTTTCAACCAAATATTATATGTATCCACCCATTAAAATAGTATTATTAGCAATATGATATATGCTAATTTGGCAAAACATGTATTCACGTGTCCATATTGAGAAACTAGACAAGACCATATCTGGCCTTGTCTGCGGGTGTAGGAACAAAGACAACTCCCTTGGTTCCTCCTTGAGGCCTGGCCAGGCTTTGGGAGAAACCCAATAGGAGAATGAAACCAGATATTTCCATACTAGAAATAATAGTAGCTTGTTTATTCAACAACATAAAAGCTGGGCTACTCTCACAGTGAAGTTGGAAGCCTCTTTGCCTGTAGGTGGGTGCACCTGTAGGATTTCCCAGTTACCAGGAATGGTCCTCCAGTCCTTTGCTGTGACAGTGTCTTCCCCCAGATTTTGTGCGGATCTGGATGAAGTGGTAAAGTATTGTGGTAACTGGTGATGTATCTTTCTTAATCACTATAGGCATTCTTTTGTAGCAATGATTAGATGGATTGCTTAGCTTACCCTTTTGTAATTCTTTGCAGTTTTGTATTATAGTAAATTACACTAATCCTTAAGTTGGTGTCTGTCTTTGGTACTGACCCTGCCCACCATCAAAACAGCTATCTACTGGGAATTATCAATAATTACATCTTTCATTTTCTCTCCCGGAGAGCCAACCTATGGGGGAGATTTCCTTCCCTCCTTCCTCTGATTACAGTAGCATTTGAGAACTTTAAAGATTTTGAATACCCTTTGCACAGCCTTGAAATCAACCTGATTTTTGTGCTAGGAGCCAGCATGTTGCTGAATATGGTTCAGGTCTTGTTTAAGGTTAAACAGTTATTTAAGAACATCACCCAGGCATCTATCTCAAGGATGGATAGTTATTAATGGCAGGGTGTGGGAAAATATGGGCAAGTACCCAGGACAGTGACCACCTTCAACATTTTGGAACCCCTGAAAATGTGTAGAATCCTGAAAAACTAGTAAATATTAGGAAGAAGTATGCTGTCACCCTGGCAATTCCAGAGAGACACAAATCACTGCAACCTGTTGGGGCCTGGCTAATGCCTACAGAACCCTGTTCTACACTACTCAGTACCCTCAGGGGGAAGAGGTCTCTGGATCCGATGACAAAATGACAGGCACTGAGGCTTCTACAACCCAAATGATAGACATTGTGGCTACTTGAGCCCCGGTGACAGGTCCTGCACTTACTCCAACCCCTGTGACAGACACTGCCACTGAACCAGAGAACCAACCTGTGCTGGTTGGTTCAGTTACCCCTATACACAAGAAGAAATAGACATGAAAGACATCTCATTTAGTAAAGGAGGACACGTGCAAAAGCCAGACATGTAACATGGAGTTATACTTACATCAATAAGCTGCTGCTGATCCTTCTCAGACATATTTGTCAAGCTATAGTACTTTCCAGAAAGGTCTCCTTTCAGCCCAGCTAGAGCAGTGACTACAACATTTTCCACTTCTCTTCTCTCTGCCCTGGTACAAGCTGGAGGAAGGCTGAGACCCCGAATGCTACGACCAGTACGTACTCGTGATGAGAGGACATATCTCTCATCAAATTGACCATGGGTGATCTGAAGTAAAAATGTTTTTTAATTTACATACAGTCACTCATTTTGTACAGCACCATTTAAAAATCCCATCATAAAAAATGGGTCACCTTTCTGCCCAGGAATCATGACCTCTTCTAGATATCACAGAACATTAGGAACCCTTCTGTTTCAAATAATAAGGGTTTTTTAAGAAACTTCAAAGTTCTTTTGCTGACTGAATGTGACAAAGTAATCAGCTGATTTTTCTTAGCTCCAGCATGGAATATGAAAAGATCTGAATGGCTTTTGGAAACATGGATATGAACATGAAAATGCAGACAGATGTGGAAGTTCTCTTGAAAGAAGAAAGTCTAAGATGACACTAATCAATGCCATTATTGAACTATGAAGGAAATACTAAGCAATGGCTAAGACTTGACTCTGTGTGTGCAGGAGAAGGGGAATGTTTTCACTCTGATCCTTAAATACATGGTTAACTTTAGCTCATGAACAGGCTCACAGTGCCATTAGGCAAAGCCCCAAATGTTTTGTACCAGCTGGGATCAATACCTCTGTTAAGAACAAGGAAGGAATGCAACTAGTTTGCTGTTAGGTCCATGAGTGCACCAAGGATCTCTTCAAACCTCTTTCACCCTCTCTCCACTGGGTTTTATCCAGCTCTGATATTGCACAGTTGTGTAACCATGGATCCAACAACTTTGAAACTAGCTGTCTGAAAAAGATTTCTGAGGAGTTTCATCTGCAGTCTTTACACCTTGATTTGAGCTGCATTTAATTTAAGGCACCTTTCAGTCCTTGTCTGAGCTACTTTGTAAGTATGCCTGTGCCTGGTCTTGTACCTTGTTTATCCTGACCCTGTCTCGCTGACCTGTCCTCAGACTTGCCTTGTCACTAAGGGGTTTTCTGTCAATCAATGGCCTGTTGGCTGAACCTGATGCCTTAAGTTTTAGCTTTCATATTTTTCAGATTCTATACTGCCTTAGTGTGTTACTCTGAACTTCATATTAAATGTTAGTAAGGTCTCTCCATGGGATAGTTAAACAAAACAATCCTTTTCCAGCTTGAGAACCAAGGACAGCCTTGGGTGCAAAAGCATAAACAATGGCAAATTGAAGAAAGCAACCAGGAGGATGGGACTTCGTAACCTGAAGCTGTAATTGGACAATTAACCCCAATATGTAAATGGACCAAAACTTAGAAAAGTGTGAAAACTCATGACTGTCGTCCATCTTGGGTGTAGCCCTGGCCAGGCTCTTGTACTGCCCAAGGTGTATCCTTTAAGGCCTTTTAATAAATACCTACTTTATTCTTTTAACTCTGTCTAGTCTCTGTTCTAGGTCAGCCTCTCTAGGCATCAAACCTGTTTACTCTAACTAGTCCTGTTCACCTGTTCTCTACTTGCTTGGGTACTGTGGAAATGTGCCTTTGGTGGATCCACTGTTTTGCCTGTCTTGCTATCACTCTTGGCTCCTAGCTTGCTCCTTTTGCACAGTCTTGTACCTCAGACACTTCTGCATAATGTCAGGGTGTAATTGAATGCAGCAGTCAGGTAAAAGTAGTCCAGTAAAGAGAGGAAATTAGAAGAAAATAATAAGGAAGAGAAAGAAAGGCCATGTAGATGCTAGCTTGTCAGATGCTGAAAACCCCAGGAAATCTAAGCTGTAAACTAACATGCTTGCAATAAGAAAGGACAGAAACGGAGCTCACTTCATTCAGACATACTCCCTTTGGGATGTGCCATTTCAGTAATTTGTGTCATTCCAGCTTCTTTAGCCAGTTTCCTCAATTTCACTGGAGTTTGACTGGGGGAAAAATGTACTATTACATACAATATCATCATTGTAAGCAGCAGCATTGAATTTTGATTTCCTCATTATTTTATTTAAATCCTACCTTGGATGCATCCAGGTCTGTGTGATGCTTCATTGTGCATGGATCATAGCCATTATGTCTCACTTTAATGACAGGGTCAAAAATCTCAGCAAATACCTATGGAGTCAAGAGAATCTACAAAAAGTCTTCACTATCATAGAAACACTTTATTGCACTAACTTCAGTCCCAAGGGAAATCCCTGGTACAGGCTCCTGGCTGATAGCCATGGATGTCAGCAAGTGCTGACTGGGGTAAATATAAAGGGAAGGGTCATATGTGGGTTGTATCTTTGAAAACGCATCCAAAAAAATTACCTCTCAAAATCTATTTTCAATAGATCTATTGTTTATGTAGCAGATGGTAACTGCCAGTAGTTTGCCATGAGATTTGCAATTGCTCTGAGTTTCTCCTGTACATTACAGAAGCAGAACATGAAATTTCACCCTCTGTCTCCTAACAATAAACTGGGAGATTATTGGTGGTGGATTTCAGTCATTTTGACCTAAACAGTGTTCTATAGTGGTTGCTCACCTTCACAACAAAAATTGCACCTTACTTTAGTTGCAAGCTTATTCTAGTTACCCCAGATAGGTACCATATGTGATGGCAACCAGATTAAATTTCAGGATTTATTAGCAACTAAAATACATGTTCAGTATCCAGGCAGCTTCTGCCCTGTTCTTAGGTCATATGAGAATACCTGTCTTCACTGCCATTGACTACTGGTGCTACTTAGAACCATTTAGCACATGTATGTCAACACATCACAATCACACCTTCATTCTGTTGTGCAGCAATAACTCTAGCAGAGCTTTTCAAGGCAGCCACTATGTCTAAATAAGTAAAACAAATCACAGAAGCTGGTAGTCCCAGAATACCAGATGTCTTCTTCCATGTTGAGCAGCCTAGCATTTGGGATACTCTTAAGAGATTATATAATAATATACTATTGTATGGTAGACTGAAGGAAGCAGATCACATAGGTCAATAAAAACAAGAATTTTCTTCTTTTTTATATACTAATACTGTCTTTGGCTTTTGTCAGGGTCCACTAGTTACGGCTTAAAGATGCCCAGCACTTCACAGAAGCCATTTTCTTTTCAGTTCTGACACAGTTTTTTTTACAGTGTAATTTATATATTACCTTTATTTTGATGTCTCCTGCTGTTTTTCCATAAACTATGTTTAGTATTAGGAAAGAGAGCAGTTGTTGGAGGCAAATAGAGGATTGCTCCCAAACAACCATATTTTATTGACTTTGACTGCAGTATAGAGGGCTCCTTTAGCAATGCCTCATATTCACTGCTTTTCCTAATGTAGAATAGCATTCAAATCCTCATTAAGAGTAGGGAAAATGTACATGATCTACCCCATATATATTCCCTGGGTCACAATTTTTCTTAGAAGTCCATATTCGACTATGTGTTCATATAATGAGGTCTTGTGAAATATACCATACAAACTGAAAAAAATGTAATAGCATTGTGAAAATACTTTACCTCATAGGATTCTTCATCACCTGCAACCATACCCACAGTTTTAATGAAAGGATGGCCAGGATTGTCAACCCCGGTTTGGATACACTGGTCTAGGGTGTAGCCATTGGGAGTCATCTTGTCCCTTAGCCTGGCATAAATTGCTGGTGTGAGGCATTCAGCCATGCAGTTGTTATGTTTGCGGAGATCAGGATAGTCTGCACTGAAGAGAAAAAAACATAATAAGCACTTAATATGATATCTTTAAACAGTAATCCTTGCTAGTTTAAGAAACTACTTAAGGGATCAGGAAATATGGAATACACAGCATAGCTGAAAAATATAATTAGTTCTTGGTTTATACCTATATTCAGTTTATGTGGCAAGATTTTTCTAGTGGAGGGGCTGCAGGAATGGCTTCTATGAAAAGAAATCAAGAGCTGCCTCCATGCTCAGAGACAGTTTCAGTGGGCTCCAAAATGGACCCCACCACTGGCCAAGGCTGTGCCAATCGGTGAAGCTGGTGGCGTTTCTGTGATAATATATTTAAGAAAGGGTAAAAGACACTGCATAGTAGTTGTGAGAGAGAAAAGTAAGAAAAAATGTGAGAAAAAACAACCCTGCAGACATCAAGGTCAGTGAAGAAGGAGGGAGAGGAGGTGCTTCAGGTGCCAGAGCAGAGATTCCCCTGCAGCCTGTGGTGAAGACCATGGTGAGGCAAGCTAAACCCCTGCAGCCTATGAAGGATCCCATGCCAGAAGAGAATGATATGCCATGAGGGAAGGTGCAGCCCATGGTGAGCCAATGATACAGCAGGCTCCTAGCAGGAACTGTGGCCCATGGAGTGTAGACCATGCAGGAGCAGGTTTTCTAGCAGGAACTGTGGTCTGTGGAGGACCCATGCAGGAACAGTTCTTGAAGAACTGCAGTTTGTTCTTCGGAGGGATTCGCACTGAAGTTCACTGTTGTGGTTTGACACTGGCCAAATGCCAGGCACCTAAGAAAGGCACTCACTCAGCCTCCCCTGCCACAGCTGGGCAGAGGAGAGAAAAAAAAATTAAATGAAGGGTTCATGAGTTGAGATAAGAACTGAGAGAAAAGACCCCAAGGGCAAAACAAGCTCGGCTTGGAGGCGCAAAGTGAATTTATTACTAACAAAATCAGAGGAGAATACTGAGAAGTAAAATAAGCCCTTAAGAACACCTTTTCTTCCCCCAACCCCCCTTCCTACTGACAGTGCAAGGAGACAAGGAGTATGGGGTTGGGTCAGTTCATCACCCAAGGTTTTCTTCCACTCCTCAGGGAATGGAGTCCTTCCCCTGCTATGCTGTGGGGTCTCTCCCATGGGAGACAGTTCTCCATAAACTTCAACATGAGTCCACTCTCACAAGCAGCAGTTCTACTGCACCTGCTGCAACGTGAGTCCCTGCAAGGACAAACAGTCCTCCCAAAACTGTGTCAGCATGGATCACTCTTCCACGGGGTGCAGTCCTTCAAAGACAGGCTGCTCCAACTTGGAAGCAGGGGCTCCCCCTCTCACTCCACTGGGTCTCCCACTGGATCACAGCCTCCTCTAGGCATCCTCCCGCTCTGGCCTGGGCACCTCTCCCCCAGTCTCTGAGTGGATCTCTGCATCCCCAGAATCCCCATGGGCTGCAGGGGGACAGCTTGCTTCACCATGGTCATCACCATGGCCTACAGAGGAATCTCGGCTCCGGTGCCTGGAGCACCTTTTCCCTCTCCTTCTCCACTGACCTTGGTGTCGCCATGTTGGTTTCCCCTCACATGTTCTCACCTCCTCATGTTCTCTGGCTAGGAAAAAGACTGTGCCCCCACTTTGTTTGGAATTTCTTCTTAAATATGTCATAACAGAGGCATTACCAACCTCTCTCATTGGCCCAGGTTTGGCCAGCGGCACGTCCATCTTCAGAGCAATCAGGGATTGACTCTGCTGGACATGGTGGAAGCTTCTAGCAGCTTCGCACAGAAACTGCCTCTGTGGCCCCCCTGCTACCAAAAACAGGCCATGCAAAACCAACACATTCATGAAGGACTCTATCCCGTGGGAGGAAACCCACTCTGGATCAGGGGAACAGTGTGAGGAGGAAGGTGTGGCAGAGACAAAGTGTTATGGGCTGATCAGAACCCCCATTCCCCATCCCTGCCTATGCCGCTTCGGGAGGAAGAGGTAGAAGAGTTAGGAGTGAAGTCAAGCCTGGGAAGAAGAGGAGTGTGGGGGACAGGTGATTTTAGTTTTGTTTTTATTTCGCAATATCATACTCTGTTACAACTGATTGGCAATTTTAAAAATTATTCTTCCCCGAGTCAAGTCTGTTTGGCCTATGATGATAATTGGCCTCCAATCTCTTTGTCTTTATCTCCACCCACAAGGTTTTTAACCTTATTTTCTCCTCCTGTCTTGCTAACAAGGGGAAGTAAGAGAGTGGCTGTGTGGGTGTAAGGCAGCCATACAAAGATGACCCATCACAATACATTGCACTGAAATTTAGGAAGGGAGGTATATTGAAGTCACACAAAGTACTCCACACTGCACTGCTGGGCAACTCCACTAACAGACAATAGCAGTTTTCTGTTACTTGGAGCAACCAGACAAATGAATCCTTGAAAGTGTATTAAAGCCTATTAAATCTCTGCTAAGATACTTACTGAGAATTAAAAGTGCTCTAACATTGTTTTGTTCAAGTAGGAAATTAATTATGCTTAACTGACTAAGAGCTCTCATTCTGAACTGAAATATTCTTGCAGCTTTGTGGACATCAGTGTAACTGTCTGATCTATATCAGCTAGGAATCTATTAAACAATATTTGAGGTTGTTTTAATGGTTTTATTTACCAAAAGCTGTACAATATAATAAAGCAGACAAAATGAAGACTATATGCTTTCAGAAAGCATTTTTGTGAGTCAGATCACGTTTACCTTGTTTTGACAGCACTTTGCTTTATGCACAATCCCATTACTTTTATGAGAGTTTGTTTGAACTAAGATGCTATTTGCCATGGGGAAAAAAAAAAAAGTCTGTCAAAGCCTGGTCCTTTTTTGGGGTGTTTTGTCTTTTCACAAATATGGCCAGCAAAGTCAGCATGCATATTTGTAGTTCGTTTCTAATTATTAACCAACTAGGTTTTAAACAGAATTAGGAATATTTCAAGTACAGTAGTTATAGAAGATATTTCTTCACTACTTGTATAATTGAAATAATTTTATGCTTCCTAATATTAGAATCTATGCAACCAGACAGTCCAATAGACACTGAAAGCATTCAAGAGCTGACAAGATAAAATAAGGACTGATTTTGTGCTTTGCCTAAAAATTGAACCATTTTTCAGGCTTGTTATTGTTTGGCAATGATTTTGTAAGTATATTGATATGATTGAACATCCCTGTTTTCTGTCCTTGAAGGCCATTGTCAGTGCTATCTAAAACTGGAGTTATTAATAAAGGATGCTGGGTTTTAGGTTGACAGTTAACAATCCATATGCAGACAAATAGATGGTATGTTTGAGTGAGGGAATAGGTGCTCTGCAGCTTTAATGGAGATCTTCCTCCCCCAAAGAGTTAAACATCATGCCTAGCTCAGTTAGCTGGGCCCTATGCTCAGGTGACTAGTAAACCCAAAGAGCTTACCTTGGAGGGAAGAGTTTTCGTTTTTCTTGAACAGTAGCTTTAACATTTTGCTTATTGAAGAGGTACCCAGCAGTTAGGATCCCTGTGCCTGCTGCTGCAAAGGATGCAGCAGTTGCATGGCCAGCCAGGAGACGACAGAATGCGCTAGCCATTTGTCTTGGAAGGATACAATTTCTAAAAGAGAAGGCAACCTGAAATCAACACAGAAGATCTCATGCAATGCAAGTGAAAAACAAACCCTCACTTTTAACTGTAGTGCAATAAATGAAGCAATAATTTTAATTATTGGTTTGCATTGAAATAGTGCATTAAGAAAAATGGTTAGAATTTACTGTATTTCTATATATATACCTCTGGTAGACTTGGAAATCAACTGATTTTTAGTGCTATATTGAGCACACAATTCTAAACCCAACACTCAGAGTATTTTAATTGTGTTAATGATTTAGGGCCATAATTGAATGCTTTAGTTTGCTTCATAGCAAAAATGCATTACACAGAGGTGGCTTTCCACTGACCAAAAAGGTGCAATACTGGAGGAAAAATGGCAGACAAAAGTATATAACACAGAAGGACTATTTTGGGGAAAGGGGTAAGAGCAAAGAAGGTTGAAATCATATGGGGGTTATGAATATTTCATTGTATAATCAATTTTATAATGCTGATTGTAGATTGCATAAATTTGTGGCATGGAGTGGGGTAAGGCATCCTGCAAAGTCAGAAGTATAAATTCTATATTTTTGTTGAAAATGTTTCCAGGTGACTAAGTGGCTGTCCAGTCAAAAAGGTCAGATGTGGCAGGATATGGCATTAGGTAGGTGCTAAGTTTCAGTGCTATCACATACAGAAACTCATGTGCCTTTTCATACTAGCCTGACCTGTTAAACACTTTGTGCTTTTTTTCCATATGAACAAAGTTGAAATAGGCCAGAACTCATCAACCTGAAAAAGAGACATTTTGGAGGAGGAATAGGGTAAGGACCTAAGAATCCTGAGTGGCATGAGAAACATGGATAGAGATCAACTCTTCATTACCTTTTCCAATATAAGAATAAAGTCCAATAAAGGCAATTAGTGGGACAAACATTCAAAACAAAGGTAGGTGACTCTTTATGCAATCTCACAGAATCACAGAATATGCTGAGTTGGAAGGGACCCGCAAGGGTCATCGAGTCCAACTCCTGGTGGTGCACAGGATCATCCCCAAGAGTCACACACCATGTGCTTGAGAGCATTGTCCAAATGCTTCTTGAACTCTGTCAGGCTTGATGCTGTGACCACCTCCCTGGGGTGCCTGTTCCAGTGCCCAACCATACTCTGGGTGAAGAACATTTTTCTGATAGCCAACCTAAACCTCTCCTGATGCAACTTCAGGCCATTTCCTTGGGTCCTGTCACTGAGCACCACAGAGAAGAGATCAGTGTCTGCCCCTCCTCTTCTCCTCATGAGGAAGTTGTAGAGTGAAATCAGGTCTCCCCTCAGTCTCTTCTTCTCCAGGGTGAACAGACCAAGCAGCCTCAGCTACTCCTCCTAAGGCTTCCCCTCAAGACTCTTCACCATCTTTGTTGTCCTCCATTGGACACTCTCCTCTTCTCAAAGGATACCGTATATGCAAGACATTTCCATGGGTTCAACAGGAGACTGATCAAGTACATGGAAGAAATGCATTGTAGGCTTTAAACAGACACGTGAAAACAGGAAGCATACAATCATCTTTCAGAACAACAAATATGACTAAAGAAAGCAAAGTAAGATGACATCTTCAAGCCACAAGGTGTCACTTAGCAGAGGCACATTATAAGCAGCATTTTCTGGATCAGTGTGGAAAGATGGCTGGGTGTAAAATTAGAGGAAACTGAGAAGCTATATTCACATCCTAACAGAAGTTATAACAGCACAGAAATTATAGGGTAATATACAGTTGCTGCTCCCTTGGTGGAATGTGGTTGGCATGCTCAAGACCCATTCCACAATAACTCCCCATATCCACAATCTGCAACCATAGCACCTGCTAAGGGTGATGGAACAGAGGCTGGAGTGAAAACACTGCAGCCAGGCTCTATTGAAATCGTTGCAGTGAGGGGAACTCAATTGTACTTTGCAGCTGATAAACCACATAGCACCTGTCAACCAAGGGAGATAGAAGATGTCTTGCTACCAAGCCAAAAACTGTTGTTGTTATATTTCTAGAGTCCCAGCTCTCAGGCTGCCACAGCTCTCGGCTATCCTATCTTCTATCATGTCTTGTTGTTGTTATATTTCTAGAGTCCCATACCTTCTTTCAGTGTTGTCTTACAAGCAGATCTTCACAGCTCTGTTGCTCCTGCTTCTTTATCAGAGCTCCACCAAGGCTCTCCCCGACCAGCCAGCCCACCCCCTTTTATCCCAGTTATCTTCATTAGCCACAGCTGCCACCCAATTAAGGACATCACAGCTGCAGCCCATTTAGAACAACTAGGATTGGGGCAAGGCCACTTATGCAATACATGTATTTTACTAGGACTCCTACTATAAACAACTGTGGTGAAATCGTTCTCCTCAGATGAACTTGGTCCATTATAGCCTAATTATAATGTTAGAGCGCACCTCCATCACAAAGTTACCCCCCTCCAAGGTACAACCACTCCTCACTGGAAATGTGCTCTATATTTTTTTGACTGTATCTTTAAAAGTGAAGTGAGAGAATTTTGCACCAATCAGTAACAAAGGTATGCATGACCAGAGTCAGTCAAGCTCCACCTAAACACAAAGAAATAGCATAAAAGTAAGTCAATAATGGGGGGAAAGTTAGGGAAGACTCCATCATAACTGCTGGGCTCAGTTGATGGGCTGAACCTGTCTTTTCTCCCATAGGGATGCCTGTTGAGTAAGAACCATATTCTGTGCGCACTGAATACTTTTAGTGGGGATTAGAGCTTGTCTGTATGTTGCTTTGAATATGTTTTTGCAGTCAGAAACTATCACTGGCAATCCTTGAACATTAACCTGTCACAATTTTAAATTAATAAAGAGTGTTATTCTGTGAACTGTTAGTGTGAGTCCTTCATGGGCGCTGGCAATCACCGGCAGCAGGGAATATACTTGAATACAATGGAAGGCCCACTGAAGGGTCATAAATTGGGAAGACACACTGAGCAGTCTCCCTTATCCTGTTGGCATATTTCCCTGAATAAATCAGTTGAACTGCCCTCCAATCCAGCAGGACTGCTCAGTGAAGGGTCCCCATAAGGGGATGCTGACAGACTGGTCAGGCACAAGGGTCTTGGCTTTTCTGGGACACTGACAGATGTCACATTCACATTTTCTGAAAAATCCCTTCACCCAAGATTTTTCTCCTGGGAAGCTGAGAAGCCTCAAAGAAAAAGGAAAACAATTTTATCTCATTTGCTTCTCCTCTGTTTTGCTCATGTGGAATGTGTTTGGAGATTGTTTACCACAGGTGATTTTTTCATTGGGTTTCTGGTGTGAGTGTTTTGACTCAATGGCCAATCAGTGCCAAGCTGTGTCGGGACTCTGGAGAGAGTCATGAGTTTTCATTATCTTTTTAGCATTCTGGAAGTATCCTTTCTGTATTCTTTAGTATAGTTTAGTATAGCATTCTTTTATATAATTTAGTATCATAAAATAATAAATTAGCCTTCTTAGAACATGGAGTCAGATTCATCATTCCTTCCTCCCTGCCACGGGGGTCCCAGCAAATACAATAGACAGACATTAAATATTAATGAACAAGTAAATCTCCCCACACTAACGGTTGAGGAAATCTCCCTTTTTCATGTGACAATCAGTCTTGAAGTACCAAACTAGGATTATGTTTGTCTCTCAAGAAATGGTGATTTTTCATTCTTCAAGACAAAAAGAGAATCTCTTTTGTATTTATACTGCATGTACTATGTACTGCACAAAACTTTAAAATAAGAATGAACATAAAGGATTTCAAATTTAGAAGCCTTGCTGTTATTCAATAATGTTCTTAGTTTGAGGAGTAGGGTGGTGGAGTGAGGGCTCTTTTAAAGATGAAAATGTGTAGAGCTTGCCTCATGACATGTTCCTATAAAATTCCTGTAGCATGTATTTTCAGTGAGCTAGGGAAGAAAAGAGATAGCTGTTTAGAGAGAGGAAGTCATGGTGGGCAATATTGCTCTGGGAAGATAATCCAGGAAGACACTCATCAGGAATTTGCGTGGTCTGTTAATTATTCCCAGAAGTATGTTCCCAGTGCAGCTATGGTTTTGGGATCATGTCTAGAGTACAGGAGATCTTGGCATCTAACAGAGAAAATGGCCTATTCTATAAAAGACTGAAGAAAAGAATGCATATTTTTTTCTTCCTCAAAAGAGAATGCATTTTTTTCTTCCTCAGAATTTGACTTGCAAAGCAATATCTACTTTGTACTTCAGTGACATATGGCAGATGAGAAACATAGGAGATGTGTTTCAGATTTCATAGAATTGTATAATACTAGGTATGTCAAGGATCTTCCGGTCCAACATTTCTTGGAAAAAGCAAGGTCTAGACCAGATGGCCCAGCATCCTGTCCAGCTAAATTGTAAAAGTGTCCAGTGTTGGAGAATCCACCACTTCCCTGGGGAAATTATTCCAAGAGCTGATTGTTCTTACTGTGAACAAATTTCTTCTTGTGTCCAATCGGAATCTCTCTAGGAGTAACTTGTATCCATTACCCCTTGTCTTTTACATGTGACTCTTTGTAAAAAGAGTCTCCATCTTCTTTGTAGCCACCCTTTAAATACTGGAACATGGTGATAAGGTGTCCCCTAAGCCTTCTCAGGGCTGAACCAACCCAGTTCTCTCAGCCTTTCCTCATATGACAGATTTCCCACTCATTTGATCATCTTTTTGTCCCTTTTGTGGACTCTCTCAGTCTTGTCCACATCTTTTGTGTAGCAGGGACCAAAACTGGACACAGTATTCCTGGCATGGTACTGAGAAGACTGGGATAATGACTTTGTCATCTCTACTGGTTGATTCAAGCCAGAATTCTGTTGACTTTCTTTGCCACAGCAGCACACTGTTCACTCATATTGAGCTTTTTGTCCACCAGGATCCTTAGGTCCCTTTCCATAGAGCTGCTCTCCAGCCAGGTAGATCTCAGCCTGTGCTGCACTCCTGGATTATGTTTTCCCATGTGCAAGACCTTACACTTGTCCTTGTTGAACTTCATAAGGTTCTTGTCAGTCCACTCTTTCAGCCTATGCAGGTCTTCCTACAGGGTGGCTCTCCCTTATGAGGTGCCTACTTCCCCACTCAGTTTGGTATCATTGGCAAACACTTGATCCCATCATCATCCAAATCACTTATGAAGATATTAAACAGCATTGGGCCCAATATCCATTCCTGAGGGACCCCACTTGTGACAGGTTGCCAATTTGAAAAGGAACTATTTGCCACAATCCTCTGGGTGTGGTCTGTCAGCCAGTCCCCCACCCACCATACAGACAACTTGTCTAGACCATAATGAATCAATTTCTCTGAAAAGAGTCTGTGTGAAACTGTATCAAAAGCCTCGGAGAAATCCAGGTAGGTGGCATCCATTGCTCATCCCATATCAACCAAGCAGGTTACTTTGTCGTAGAAGATGATCAGGTTTGTAAAACACTATTTGCCCTTGGTGAATCTGGGCTGGTTTTCCCAATCACATACTTCATCTGACTTGTGATAGCCCCCAGGAGGATTTGTGCCAGGGACTGAAGTAAGACTGATGGGCCTATAATTTCCTGGATCCTCCTTTAAGCCCTTCTTGTAGATGAGGGTGACATTAGCTGTAGCAGCCACAGGGCCTGCAAGGTTTCCCTGGCGGTCAGTTGCCTAAGATAAGAAATGCCTAGTCATGATGACTGGACCAAAGAAGCCCCTCTTCCACCTTCGGACCCTCGTCATCTCTCTGTAAGGCCATAGGTCATATTCACCTCAACCCTTACTATTGGACTGTTTCCCAAAACCCCTATACCCTATATAAACTCCTACTTCTGTGCTGTTCAGCAGAAGAGCTGTCATTGTCACCCTTTGCAGAAGCTGCCAATAAAGACACCTCTGTGGAACCTCATACAGCCTTCTCCTCTCTCTCCCTGCGTCTGCTGAGGCATTTAGCAAGCAGAGCTGAAATCACTAAAGAGCTGAATTCACCAAAGAGCTGATCTAACTTAAGAACCGAGCTGCTTGCTAAGATTGCCTGCGGCTGGGAGCCTGCCTGAGGAACCTGGACAGGTTATGCTTAGCAGGACTTCCCTATCTGGACACCTGCGGCAGCTGGGGTCAGACCCTGAAAACCCCCAAGCCATAAAAATTAGCCTTCTTCCAGTTTTCTGGAACATCCCCTGATCTCCACGAGTTCTCAAACATCATGAAGAGTGAGCTCACAATGGCATCAGACAACTTTAACACCCTTGGGTGGATATTTTCAGAGCTCACTGATTTGCAGGGGCCAAGCTCTTGTAATAGTTCACACACCAACTCTTCCTTCACTGATGGTGGGTCTGTGTTTGCATCAGCCTGGAGTTTTGTTACCAGGTCCTGGGGCTGCATAGTGCTGGTAAAGACAGAGATGAAGAAAGTTTTGAGAACCTCTGCCTTTTCAGAATTGTTGGTGATTAATTCACATCTCCTGTTTAACAGTGGACCAATATTTTCCATCTGTTTCTGCTTGTTGGTTATGTACCTGAAGAACCCTTTCTTCTGTGTTTTGACATATCTGGCTGATTTCAATTCTAACTGCATCTCTACTCACCCTGGCAATGCTCTTGTAATTCTCAATGTGTGTCTGCTTTTCCATCTCTGGTATCCTTCACTTTTGGTTTTGAGCAGACTCAGAAGCTTACAGTTAAGCTAAGAGAGTCTCTTGTTCCACCTACTTCTCTTACCCTTAAAGGGGATGAACTGTTTGTGCTTCCAGGAGAACGTTCCTGAAAATCTCTGAGCACTCTCTGGCTCCTTTATCCTCCATGGAAGCTTCCCACAGAATCCCTCCCAAATGAGCTCTGAGTGAGCTGAAGATTGCTCTTCTAAAATCTAAAACCTTTGTCTTAGTACTAACTTTCAGCATGCTCAGCTGGATCCCAAACTCCATAATACTGTGATCACTACAGCCAAGGCTGTCACCTCATTCCTGGTTGGCACATCTAACATTTCTATGAGGAAGCAGTTCTTTATGCATTCCAGGAATTTGATGGATGGCTGTAGGAATGTGCCCCCTTTTGACGGAGTGACAAAATTATCCTTTGTCTCCTTAAAAAGGGAAAAAGCCCAGAAGTTTCTCTCCTCATTTAGGCAAAAAGATACCTCATAGGACCTTGGGGACTTCAAACTTAAGGATAGCTAATTGGACAGAAGCCAAAGCCTAAGCAATTTACTAGAAAAAGAAGACAACAAAGGAACTGATTGCTTTTGTGAGGTGTTTTACCAGGAGCAAAAGTGTCTTGCCCCTGGCTCAGTTTTTCTCTGTAAAGAGCTTTGTTATTTTGCCTTTTATTAAAACTTTTCTGTTTCCAACACTACCACAGAAGCCATCCTGCTGATTTTATGCCATCTGAGGTGGCTGAGCTATCTCGGGTGTGACATAGATCTCCAAGAGCTTATAAGACCTGGCTCAAGGAGACCCATACATCAGATGGCATGTGAGTTGCTGTATTGTTCTTCCAACAAATGTCAGGATAGCTAAAGTCATCCATAAAAACCAGGTTCTGTTGGGCCAAAGCTTGCTGAAGTGACCCAAATATTGCTTTGTTGGTCTTACAATCTTGGTTTGGAGGTCAGTAGTAGATGTCTACTGTAAGATCCCCCTACAGAAACAACTCTTCTCATCTTGACTCAGAGGCATTCCATAAGGCTTCCACAGATGATGTAGTTTACTTTTATACATTCAAGGTTCTCCCTGATATCGAGCACAACTCCTCCTCTTCCTCCCTGCCTGTTTTATGAAACAGCCTATAGCCATCCATTGTGAACCTCCAGTCATGTGAGTTGTTCCACCACGTTTCAATTATTCTTATGGTATTATAACTTTCTAACTGGATGCAGAGCTCCAGTTCCTCCTGTTTGTTCCCCAGGCTAAGGGCATTGGTATACATACATTTGAGGTGGTTGGTCTTCTGGTTCTCATCTTGGGAGGCAGCTTGACAGGTGGATCCCATTCCTCCCTGATAGGCTATAGTCATTGAAGAATGTCCCATCATAAAAGTCAAAACCTTCATAACAGTGTTAAAAATGACCATATAATATTGGCTTTTGCATTCATGTATTAGATTTTGCACATTGTTATTGATCATAAGTATTTAGATATGGTACAATTTACAATTCCTTTTAGCTGCTTGTTAATATAACATAATCTATCAGTTTAAGTATGAACTGTATAGCTCATAGAAAAAATAGTGTAATGAATATAATATCTACGTATAGCTTATAGAACTAGTAGCATGATAAATGTATTATACTGTGGACCTTAGCAAAACATAAGATGTTAAAAGGCTTTTGTGTAACTAAGAGAACAGTATAAAGCAATCCACTGACTGACCTCTCCAAGGGATAGTGGTGACACAAACCAGAGCACCAGAGAAGACTTAGAGAAGAGGTTGTTAACTCCTCTTATCAGAGAAGGAATAAAATATATTGACTTGATCTACAGGATGTCATGCAGATAAGTCAAAATGTAAAGCCAAAACAAAAATGAGTCCCTGCAACATCAAAAGCTCTCAAGAATATTTGGATAATGTATAATCTAATGAATATACATGCAACCCCAGCAATGTAACCGTATATAGAGAACATGATTTTAAGCTACCTCTGTGCTCTGTGGCCATTTGCCAAAAGCACCCCAGTGCTGGATTATTTATTTGTCCTTCTTTTATACTTTATTAAACTTTTAAAAATTCTAAAGAGTGAACTCTGTTTTTCACAATGCCACCAACCACAAGGCTAGAAGTTGATTTGACTTATACATCTATTTCTGGCTGTAATCCTAAAATGGAGGAAAAGATAACTTGGGCACCAATACTTTTTGCTTGCACCCCCAGGGCTCTGTAGTCTTCCCCCATTCTGCCCAGGTTCTGTCTTGCAGTGTTAAGCTATGTGTCTTGGTTTAAGATAATTTAAAGAGTTGGACACTAAAATGAGGTACCTCCCGTTAGTTTCAAGTTGAAACCAATCATTTTCCACTAATAAGGAAAAACAAAATGCAAGTAGGTATGAGTGAAAACATAACAGTTTACTAGCAAGCAAAACGGCAACAGGAAAATGGCATCAGCTGTCTCCCTCAAGATGGTGCGCTGCAGTCCACCGCACGGTCCGGGAGACAAAGGGAAAAAGATGGTGGACTAATGAAGCAACACCCTCCCGGGAAGATAGGACCTTACAGAGCAGTTCTGGTGGCAGATGAAGAATTGCCTGCACATGTGGAGTAAGCTGTGCCTCTCGCTGCTTCCTCCTGCCACCTGCTGGACTGCACCGGTGTTGGTGCTGCTGTCATACACGCTAGGGGTGTGTTGGGGGGAAAAGAACTGGTCTGACGGGACCGACACAGGGTGGCCTGGCCCCAGGGACTGGCTCAAGCTTTGCAGTGTCGATAGGGTTTGCAAAATTCACTCTGAAACAGTTTCTCATTGCGAAATGCAGTTTTTCTGAGTTGCTACTGTTGCAAGCCTAGAAACCCGCCCGAAACAATCCCCTCTGAGGCAGAACCTCTGGCTTCAAAAGCCACCAGGCAAAGGAGGAAGTCAGCACATTTTGGGTTACCTTGGACATTATGCTCATCTGATATTTAGGTCCTACATTACTGTTGTCTCAGTACTCCAAGCACCATCTCATGAAGACAGTCATTATAGATACATATTATAATATTAGCTTTTCACAAATTATGAAATGGATGCTATATGTATAATGTTAAAGTAACTTTGTTATAAAGGAATTGTTTTTATTTATGTTATTAAATAAACTTAGTAGTGAAATAGCTGATATAGTTATGCTTGTGGCAATTGAACTGCCTGCTTGGTTGGGATAATATCCAATTACCATATGATGAGGACTCCTGCTACTTATATGCCAACTATCAACACTTACCATCAGTAGAAAGTATGGACCAAAGCCCAAAACTGAAGGTGATGATAAGAATGGACTAAAACCACAGCCAAGAAATACACATGTTCTAAAAAGGCGGACCAAGGAGGAGCCATGCTAAACAGTTCTTGGAACATGTAAACTAGTTTGGGGAAAAGTTTAAATATGCATAATTGTTTATGAATATGCAACAGACTGATGCAATAGAAATTATATATAAAGGGTGTTTCCAAAATAGCAGGTGTGCTCTTGGCAGAATGCCAAGCACCCAACCGTTAAAAACTTTGCTTTATTGTCTTTGTCTTCTGTTGTCCTTTATTAAACTTTTAAATTTTACCAGTAGAGTGAACCTTGTTTTTCACAGTCAGCAATTACACCTTTACCCTTTTCTCCTCAGAGACATAACTTGAGGAGGTGCACTAGGAAGCTTAGCTGCCTACCGGGGTTAAACCCCAATCCATCTGTCTATCCCTCAAATTCATCTCTCTCCAATTCAGAGGCAAGAATGTGACAGGAGACTGTGTCAAAGGCCTTACAGATGTCCAGATATTTGATATCTGTAGCTCTTCCTTTGTCTGCTGGTGCAGTCACTCCATCATATGAGGGTACTAGATGAGTCAGTCATGGTGAAGCCATGTTGACTGTCTCTAATCACTTTCCTGACTTCCGTATAGCTTCAGCCTAACTTCCAGGAAGATCTGCTGCATTATCTTCCCAGGCACAGAGGTGAGGCTGACAGGTCTGTAGTTCCCAGTCCTCTTTTTTAACCTTTTTAAAAATGGGTGAAATGTTTCCCTTTTTCCAGTCACTTGGGACTTCACCTGACTGCCAGGACTTTTCAAATATCATGGAGAATGTCTTTGCAACTACATCTGCCAGTTCCCTCAGAACTCTGGGAAGCATCTTGTTGAGGGCCATGGACTTGTGTGTGTTCAAGTTTCTCAGGTGGTCTCAAACTTGATCTCTTACAATTGGAGGGACTTTCCCCCCAGTCTTTGCCTTGAGATGCATTCACTTGAGAGGTATGGAAAGAGAGATTACCATTGAAGGCTGAGGCAAAAATTTATTGAGTATGTCAGCCTTTTCCTTGTCCATTGCTACCAGATTGCAAGTCATGTTTGTCAGAGGAGGTATACTTTCTTTGGCCTACCTTTTCTAGCTGATATACCTGTAGAAGACCTTATTATTCTTTGTGTCCCTTGACAATTTCAGCAGCTCCTTGACCATCCTGACCCCATCCCTATACAACTGGGAAAAGCTCCTGTACTCTTCTGAGGATACCTGTCCCTGCTTCCACTGCCTGTGCATTTCTTTCTTGCTCTTTAGTTTGACCAGCTGTCAGAGACTGGAAAAGATGTCTTGATATTTTGTGATGCTTGGAATGCCTGTGTGTGTGCACAGTTTCACAGCAGGTCCTATTGACTAACTCTTTGAACAGTTGGAAGTTTGCTTTCCTGAAATTCAGGGTCTTGACTTTACTCTTTGCCTGACCCATATACCTCAGGACTGCGAACTCTAACAGCACATGATCACTGTAGCCCAGGCTGCCTCCAATCCTGATGTCACCAATGAGCTCACTTTTGTTGGTGACCATCAGGCCCAGTATTGCATCCCCTCTGGTAGGGCTGTCTATTACCTGGCTTATGAAGTGATCCTTGATATACTCCAGGAGTCTCCTGGATTGCCTTTGGCTTGGTGTGATACTTCTCTGACAGATGTTGGGGTGGTTGAAATCTCCCAGGAGGACAAGAGCCTGAAAACACAATGCTTCCTGTAGCTGGAGCAAGAAGGTTTCATTAATAGGCTACCCTTGATGGCGTGGTCTGTAGTAAACACCAACCATAGGGTTCCCTTTGTTGCTTTGGTCTCTAATTCTTACCCATAAGCTTTCAACTTGCCCATGGCTATTCTTCAAAGACGGCTTTTCACAGTCTATCAATTTTTTGACATAGAGGACAATGCCTCCACCCCTCCTTCCTTGCCTGTCCCTCCTGGAAAGCCTGTCACCATTGGCGATAGCACACCAGTCATGGTATTCATCCCACCAAGTTTCAGTAATGACCATCAAAGGAGAAGGTGAGTTGAGTCAGCAGAAGTGAAAGCCATTCAACTGGCCCTAGAGATTACTGAAAAAAAGTGGAGAGTATTCTCTCTCCTAACTCATGGATGGTGAGAAATGTACTATGAGGTTGGCTACAGCAGTAGAAGACAACCAATTGGCAGCACAGAGGTAAACTCATCTGGGCTGATGCATTGTGGCAGGACATTGCTGCCCAGGTAGAGAAACTTGCTGTAAAAGTACGTCATATATAGATGCTCATGTGCCTAAGAACTGGGCTACTGAAGAACATCAACACAACAAACAGGTAGACAAGGTTGTAAAATTGAAGTGGCTCAGATGGACCTGGACTGGGAGTATAAGGATGAGTCATTTGTAGTTCAGTGGGTCCATGCAATATCTGCACATCTAGGAAGAAATGCAATGTACACATCCAGGGATGGGCATGAACCCTGAAGACATCACACAGGTTTTCCATGAAAGCAAAACATGCACCATAATCAAGCAAGCCAAGTAATGTCTCTCTGATATATGGAATGGTGGCTACAATATCAATATGGGGAGGCCATGGAAGATCAATTATATCACACTGCCATGAATCCACCAAGGCAAGCGCTGCATGATTACCATGGTGGAGGTGATCAGCGGAGGGTTCAAAACACCCTGTAACTAATATCACTGCTTGAAACACCATCCTGATCCTTGTAAAGCAAGTTCTGTGACAGCCCAGCATCCCAGAAGGAATCAAGTCAGACAAGAGGTCTCCTTTCCAAAACAACTTCATGAGCACCTGGCCAAGAAACATGGCATTGATCATAGTTTCATAGAATAGTTTGGGTTGGAAGGGACCTTGAAAGGTCATCTAGTCCAGCCCCCCTGCAATGGGCAAGGACATCTTCAACTAGATCAGGTTGCTAAGAGCCCTGTCTGACCTGACCTTGAGTGTTTCCAGGGATAGGGCATCTACCACCTCTCTGGGCAACCTGTTCCAGTGTTTTGCCAAACAGGATTGTATGTACTACATTCCCTATCATGAACCAGCTTCTGAAAACACTGAAGGATACAATGGACTAGTAAAGACTGTACTGAAAGCAATAAGTGCTGGAACATAGAAGCATTGGGATGCAAATTTATCAGAAGCCACTTGGCTGGTTAATACCAGAGAATCAAATAACTGGCCTGGCCCTGCCCAAACAAAACTCCTATGTGCTGTAGAAGGACATAAGGTCCCTGTAGTACATGTAGGGAACTGGATGGGAAAGATATGGACCTGGACAGCTGACAAAGACTGACCAAAGGGATATTCCATGTCATACAACATCATGCTCAGCAATAAAAACTGAGAGGAGGAGAGATTTGGAAGGTAGCCATTGCTTGAAGACTAGCTGGGCATCAGTCTACTTGTGAAAAGTGATGAGTGATTGCCTTTGCATCACTCTTTTTTTTCCCTCCTCTTTCCTTTGCTTATTAAACTATCTTTATCTCAACCCATTAATTTTCTCATTTTCCTCTTCCTGTTCCTTCCCCTGTCCCAGTGGGCTGGGAGAGTGAATGACTGGCTGTGTGGTGCTTAGCTGCTGGCCAGGGTTAACTCACCACTCTGCTAATTGATTTATAACTGCATCAGTCTGTGGAAATTAGTTCTTTCAATGCACCACAAGCTACATAGATGTTTGCACTTTATGGGAAACATATAGGACTGAACTGCATCTTAACTAAGTATAAAGCTTAGTAATTTTATTTTATATATTTGAAGGACACATTTAGGATTTGTAGCAAGAGACCACAACCATGATGATCACTTAGATGATACTCGCATAGTAATGAGTGCTTTTCCAAAGCATTACACACAGCTTTTCTTTATTAATTGTACGATGTCAGGGATTTCAGCGCCTAACCTACTTTGCACACTGTATTAGAAATATTCAGGGAAATTATCTAAAATGAATTGTTTCAGTGTAAGACTTGAATCTAGAGCATTGTATATATTCTATATGCAGATATGCAAAAGTCAGCACATCAGGAAACACAACAGTCCAGAATAAATAAATGAGAACTGCTGTTTCACAGTGAGGAAATATAAATTGGAATGCTAGCTCAGATCCAAAGATTAAGACATCATTGATGTCATTGCAGGCTAATGAGAAGAATAGCAGAAAGAGAATGCCAGCTAGAAAGAAGCAGGAGCTTCTCAAATACCATAGCAGGTCACAGAGATACAAAAAATGTACTTTGTGCACTGCTATACTAGTCTGTGCTGCAACTGGGAGGGTACACCTGTGTTTACTGCACATGGCATCACCGTTGGGTTTGGCTCGCCAACTATCCAAGTGGCTTGCAAGAATACTGGTCATAATGTGATGGTCTTAATCAAGTCATTAGATATTCTGCTTTTCCTTATGTCATGGTTTGACACTGGCACAATGCCAGTGCCCCCATGAGTATACCTTCTCCCTGGTGTCTGCTGTGAGATGTGACCAGGAATAAGCAAAGCAGGCTCCCACTTAGAAATAAAGAAGAAAAAACTTTATTAAATAACCTACAACTATATGTAAAAAGAAACACACAGAAAGAATGAAAACCTTCCAAAAACACTCCTCCTCTCTCCCCCCCCCCCCAAATTTCCAATACATCCATCCCTCAGATCACCAACTCTCGGTCCATCACCATCCTTCAGATAATCAATTCTCAGTTCATCAAGGAGTGAGGAGTCCCCCTTGTGCTATAGGCTTCCCCTGGAAACACAGTTGAGACCTCTTGTGTTTCCTGTCACACGTGGCACCGCCCGGAGATCATTTGATCATTTGCCATCGTGACCTCTTCCTTCCATGCCCAGTGCTCTCACCACTGCGCATGGACCAGAGCTGCTTCTAGGGTTTTCCTTTTAAGGGTGCTTTGTCCAGTTCCAAAAAGAGCACAGTCTCTCACTTTTGGGACACCTGTCCCCCCCAAATTTCACCCCCTGGGGCCAAGGGGTCTCAAGAACAGAGATCTTCTCCACTGAAGATCGAGGGCACCAACCACCACCCTCCTCATCCGTTGTCTCTGTTCATGCACTCCCATAACATCACTGCACTCTCTCGGCTCCAAGCCATTGCCTCCCCCCTAAATGCAGTCCCTGTGTCACAGGAAAAAAAATGGTTCGGTCCATGGCTATACAAGAAAAGTCCAGCCAAAGGCCAATCCATCACCTCCTCCCACCTAGGATTCTTCTCAACTCTTCCGACATCTTTCACTTGCACGAACTTTCATCACACTTGCCCATTTCTTCCTCCATTTCATCTCTATCACTCTTCTCATTCAGATCCAGGAGGATCAGTATTTGTAAGGTTTCCATTATTCAAGAAAAGGGTTAAAATCTCAGGCTCTGCCAGCCCAGAACTCCCACGACTTCTCACCATGCCCTGGCTGCACTCCTTCCTTCTCCTTATTGGCCAGGCAATGCTGCCAGCACATGATATCAAATTTCAAGGTGGCACAGGCACTCTCTCTCTCTCTCTGTCTCCTGGGGGAGGAGGGGAGGATGTGGCTGCCTGATGCCTCTTGGTGCTTCTCCACTCTTCCATCCTCGGGGCCAGGCCTACCTCACCCGGCCACATGGCTTCCCCTCCCCCGCCCAGCCAGCAGCTGGGCTGGGAGAGGTCTGACCTGTTTTCCCCGCCGAACCCAAGAGAGACATTTCCTAGGAGTTCTCTGCTTTTAACCCCTGTGTTCTCAGAGGCATATCCATGTCCCCAGTGGCCACACCAGGTGCCAATATTCAAATCTGAGCACCCATTGGTTTGACCACACCATCCCAAAAAACTCACTTCCTCTCAAACCACACCTTACCACTGCTTGAGTGATTGTCCCATACCCCACACAGTTGTGCTCTGTTGTCACCCAGAGCCTATAATATTTCCGTTTTTCTTTCCATTGCAGATGGCAGATACAAGCTGCAGCAGTACCCACAATTGTGTATCTGTTAATTGCTGAATGTGGAGGGTGAGATATACATGTAACAGCTGGTATCCAGCACCAGGTGGTTTTCCTGTGGGTCAGATGGGGGGATTATTCTCATGTTAGCCAAGTGTGATGCAAGACATTTTAATGACTCCTGGGATTTGAATCTAACTTACAGTTTTATAAAATGCTTTGACAGCTAGCCTTATACATTTTGCCTTTATTATGTCATTCTGCTCACAATTTGGCTACTGGATTTGCCTCATGATAACTAGTTACTATATCTTTTGTATCCCTCCAGGACTATGCATTCCTTTGGCTCAAGTACAGCTCAATAGTTCTGAGAGTGGAATTTGTCACTGGCAATAAGTCCTTTAAAGTTTTATTTCAAAGGACATTTGTGCTTGCATTATAACTTGAAGAAAGCAGAAATATTGTTCTACAGAATGAAGAAATACAGAACAATTGGCTCAGTAACAGCTGCTATGTATTTTCCATGCAACAGGTTTACTCCTATGGTGAACAATTTTGATTAATTCCTTAAAAGATATCTTGTGGATAAAATTTATAGAGAGTGTTCATTTCATGTGTGAAATTATTAATTATGAGGGGATTAAATGCTATGTTGACTTCAAGTCACTAAGCCATAAAATATATAGCATTAAGTGTCTGCAGAAACCAATTTTTCTTCATAGCTGAACACAATTATTACTGCTCTCCCACCTCATCAGCACTATAAAGGGTAAGCAAATTCAGAGCCAAATTGGATTTGCCTTTTCTAGAGTCATATTCAGTAGTCTATGACTTCGAGTGAATTAGCAAAAGCAATCTGAAAGGTCACGATCTTGGAGGTCATAGCCTTTTTTGTCTCCCCAGGATTTGCTCAGCTACCTGTAACCAGCCTTTAGAACATTAATATTCTGTCAGGAGTGTATTCTGTTCTAAAATTCTATTTATTTATCTAAAACCTAACATACATAGAATGTGGAGACAAAAGCCAGCCCCAAGATTGAGTAAATGTCACTGCAGAAATTGCTGGACTAGCTGATAAACAAACCAAAGGATTCCAAATATCGTTTAAGGTGGAGCTGCTGAATCACAGGATGGGAGGAAAAAAAATTATGCTTCTTTTAGAGCATTAAACCACTTTTCCCTCTTCACAATGCATCTACATTACAGACTTTGTTAAAGCCAATATAGGCTTCAAAAGAAATACTTTTTTTAGATCAGGTCCCTTACCGGCACAAAAAAGATGCCTTTTTTAGAGTAATAACTTATCAAAATTATATTGAACCAAAACTCCCCTTGCTATTCAGAATATTCTGAGTTAGAAGGGACCCACAAGGATCATCAAGTTTGAGTCTTAAGGGAATAGCCCATACAGGGATCAAACCCATGACCTTGGTGTTATTAGCACCATGCTTTAACCAACTGAGCTTCAGGACATTTGATTCATGCCTACAGCCTTGTTCAAACTATTTCAGCAGTGTCATATTGCAGTGATCCTGTGATCTGCACAGAGGTGAAACCATTGCATCCATTTCAGAGACTGAATCATCATAAATGCACAAACAACTACTTTACCCTTTAAGGAACTTGCAGAACTACTACTTTTAATATAAACAAACTTTTTTTTTTTTTTGCAAATAACCCTTTACTTTCTTGAACTTATTTTAAAGAGAAAGTTGTCAGCTCTGTTTTCTTAGGTGGATATTCATGTAGTTGAACATAACTGTTGTTTATCTTTTATTTTATATTAGACTGCACATGTTACTTTAGCCAAGGATGGAAAGAAGGTACAAGGGTTACAGACTGACTGGTGACATTTCTAGAAATAGAACTAGTTTAAATATTTGAATCATGTCATGGGTATATTTAGTACCACACCATGTGATCCTGAGTGACATTTTAGAGGAATAGCAGAGTCATGACTGAAGTTCACACAGACACATAAACAACATATCTGCAAATTTTAAACTATTTAGCTGTCTAATGGTGATACTGTACTGAGCAGAACTTTCCATGTGGTGGACAAATGAGTTACAAAAGACACTGGTCTTTTATATTTGAGAAATAATTCCTTTGAGTCATCCTTAGATTGATCTAGAATCCACAGAACCCAGTGCAAATTTTTCTCTGCCCTTCTACAGCAGTTGTGGGCATCTTAAAAACATCTGCAAGAAGTGTCATAAGTGACTAAATGCCTGATATATCATTTTTAGATGCCTAAAACCCAGTTTAAATTGTTCTTGGTCTGCTATATCACTCTACAAGGTCAGAGGAGAAGATCTAAATAAAAACATTAAATCTCATAAAACAATATTGGTGGGGCTTTTTTCAGTTTCTCATAGCTCAGCCCGAGCAAGACGTGACCCTTTCTGACTGATCTCTGTTTAATATAAAAATCTCCATAGTGCATAAATAATGTTAGAGCAGACATCATGCTAAGTATGTCTTAATCAAAGCATGGAATGCCTCTAGGAAAAATAAACTAAAATTCAGTTTTCTTTTCTCCTTGTAATTCCAGAGGTAAGTGAACCGGTATAAAAATCAAAGCTTCTTTTTTAAAAGAATAAACTAAAATATTCCAAATTCCTTACTATGAAAGAAGGAGAGAAGGAAAAGACTGTGACTCTTAATAGGTTACACAACTACTCTTCAGTCACAACACTCTTTTTGATTTCTACCAGATAAAGATCTAGTCTATTAAATTTGACCTGGTGAGATTTAGAACCCCAAGTTCTCTTGCTGAATCCAGTGAAAGGTGTTGGTAGTGCTTGCCTTATTGAATGAGTCAACCACTATTTTACAATGTGAAAACCTAATCCCAACAGTGCTGACAGTTATAAGCTCTCCACTAACTTCCCAAAATAAAGATGCTTTCTCTGAACCTCTGCAAAGGAACTTATATTTCCCCTTGTTTAAATTGTTATTTAAGGGTTGACATTTGAAACCGCTTCACAGTGAGCTGACGTTTTTCTGCACTAAGTAGTTATTCAAATCAATAAATTATAACAAACACACCACATTCTGTGGTGCTTTCAATTAATTTTTACTAAGCCTTGTATTTGAAATACGACCATTTGAGTTACCTCAAATAAGATAAGAAATGGAGTTTGTTAAACTGACCTTGAAGCTGAAGGTAGACACGTCCTGCTACATGCAGTGAGCCCAGAGTGTGAAAGGAATAACAAGTTGGTGTGCTCATGGGATTCCAGGTAATATGAGAACAGAAAGGAGGAGACAGAAGGGAAAGTAATTGCTGCAGTGGCCAATCCTATTTCACTCAGTTATGTCAATGACACTGCTCACACAAGGGTGCCCTTGAGGACATAAATAGGATGTGGCAAAAGGGGGCCATTGAACAGAATTACAGAATATGCTGAGTTGGAAGGGACGCACAAGGATCATCAAGTCCAATGCCTGACTGTGCACAAGATCGTCTCCAAGAGTTACACCATGTGCCTGAGAGCATTGTCCAAATACTTCTTGAAGTCTGTCAGGTTTGATGCTATGACCACTTCCCTGAGGTGCCTGTTCTAGTGCCCAACCATACTCTGGGTGAAGAACCTTTATCTAATATCCAACCTAAAACTCCCCTGACACAACTTCAGGTCATTCCCTTGGGTTCTGTCACTAGGCACCACAAAGAGATCAGAGAGAGAGGGAGAAAACACTTCAAGGGCAAAACAGGCTCAATGTTGCAAAGTGAATTTATTACTAACAGAATTAGAGGAGGAATATGAGAAGTAAAATAAGCCATTAAAACACCTTTTTTCCCCCATCTCCTCCCTCCTTCCCACCAACAGTGAAGGAAGACAGGGCATGGGGGGTTTTTTTGGGTCAGTTCATCACCCGAGATTTTCTTCTGCTGCTCCGGGAAAGGAGTCCTTCCCCTGTGAGACCATGGGGTCCCTTCCACAGAAGACAGTCCTACGTGAACTTCTCCACTGTGGGCCCACTCACACAAGCATCAGTCTTACCACACCTGCTGCAATGTGAATTCCCTCCCACGGGAAAACAGTCCTTCCAAAACTGCTCTGACATGGGTCTCTCTTTCCATGGAGTGCAGTCCTCCAAGGACAGGCTGCTCCAGCCTGGAAGCGGGAGCTCCCTCTCTCCACCAGGTCTCCCACTGGATCACAGCCTCCTCCAGGCATCCACCTGCTTTGGTGTGAAGCACCTTCCCCCTGGGCTCTGAGTGGATCTCTGCATCCCCTGTGGACCCATGGACTGCAGGGACACAACCTGTTTCACCATGGTCTTCACTACGGCCTGCAGAGGAATCCCAGCTCCAGCACCTGGAGCACCTCCTCTGCCTCCTTCACCACTGACCTTGGTGTTGCCATGTTGTTTTCCCTCACATGTTTTCACCTCCTCCTCTGGCTAGAAGAAAATAACTGTGTGACTTTGTTTTGATTTTCTTCTTAAATATGTCATCACAGAGGCATTACCAGCCTCTTTCATTGGCCCAGTTTTGGCCAGCAGCATGTCCATCTTCAGAACAATCAGGATTGGCTTGGTTGGACATGGTGGAAGCTTCCAGCAGCTTCTCATGGGGGCCACCTCTGTGGCCCCTCTGCTACGAAAAATCCAGCAATGCCAAACCAATGCACCCTCCCCTGACTCTCTGGCAATGCTGTGCCTAATGCACCCCAGGACACGGGTGACCCTCCTAGCGGCAGGGGCCCACTGCTGACACATAATCAACTTTCTGTTGACTAGGACCTCCAGGTCCCTTTCCCTGGCAGTGCTTTCCAGCATCTCAGTCCCTAGTCTGTCTGTACATCCAAGATTGCCCTGTCCCAGGTGCAGAGTCCGGCACTTCCCCTTGTTGAACTTCATATGGTTGGTGATTGCCCAACTCTCTAAATTGTTGACGTCTCTCTGCAGAGCCTCCCAGCCTTTGAGGGAGTTGACAGCTCCTCACAGTTTTGTATCATCTGCAAACTTGCTTAGTATCCTTTCCAGTCCTGTGTCCAGGTCGTTAATGAAGATGTTGAAGAGCACAGGGCCAAGGATAAAGCCCTGTGGAACCCCACTAGATACAGGCCGCCAGTCTGATATCACCCCATTCACTATGACCCTTTGTGCCTCACCCGTGAACCAGTTGCTCACCCACCACATGGTGTTTATCCAGCTGAGGGCTGGACATTTTGTCCAGAAGGATCCTGAGAGAGACAGTATCAAAAGCTTTACTGAAATCCAAAAAGATGACATCAACTGGTTTCCCTTGATTGACCAGGTGGATTGCATTGTCATAAAAGGAAATCAGGTTTGATAAGCAGGGATTTCTTCTCATGAAGCCATGCTGGCTGTGACCAGTGCCTGCGTTGTCCTTCAGGTGTTTTTCAATACCTCCCAGAATGATCTTCTCCATGACTTAAAAAGGCACTGACGTGAGACTAACGGGCCTATAGTTTCCAGGGTCCTCTGTCTTTCCCTTCTTGAAAATTAAGACAACATTCACCAACTTCCAGTCAGCTGGGACCTCTCTGGATTCCCAAGACTGCTCAAAAATCATTGAGAGAGGTTTTCTGATGACATCAGTCAGTCCCTTCAGGATTCTTGGATTAATCTAATCAGGCCTCATAGATTTGTAGGGATCCAGGTGAAGCAACAGATCCCACACAATTTCCAGGTCGACTGGGAATTGATTATTCTCACAGTCATGGTCCTCCAGCTCAGGGCACTGAGACCCCCTTGGTCTGTCATCCATATTGAAGACAGAGGCAAAGAATGCATTAAACATCTCTGCCTTGTCTCTGTCCCTTTTTGTGAGGTGACCATCCTCATCCTGTAATGGGCTCATGTTATTTTACACTGTGTATTGACATTAACATATTTTAGAAAACACTTTTTATTGTCCCTTACAGTTCCAGCCAGCTTCAACTCCAGTTGAACCATGGCCACATGAATTTTCTCCCCACCGTGGCAAGCAATATTTCTATTCTTCCCATGTCGCCTGACCTTGTTTCCACTGGGCACACACCTCCCTTTTTTGCCTTATTTCTAAGAGAAGATTCCTGTTCAGCCAAGCAGGCTTTCTATGCTGCCTGCTTGACTTCTGATATTTAGGAATTGCCTGCTCCTGTGCCCTTAGGAAGTGAGGTTTAAAAAGTGACCAGCACTGATGGACCCCAGCACCTGCAAAAACATTTCCCATTGGGACCTAACTCACTAGTTCCCTTAGCAGTCTGAAGTCTGCTCTCCTCATGTCCAGAGTTGAGGTTTTGCTGACACTTTTCTTCCTGTAAACAGAGATTTTAAACTCAGTCGCTTCATGGTCACTGTGGCCAAGATGGCCACCAATCTCCACTTTGCTAATGAGACTGGCTCTGTTGACAAGCAGTAGATCAAGGAGGGCATCTTTCTGGGTTGGCTCCCTTAGGACCTGTTCCATAAAGTTGTCAGCCAGGTTTTTTAGGAATCTTCTGGTCTGTGTTGTACCAGCTTTGTGATGATCCCAGTTAATTTCTAGCAAGTTGGAAGTCCCCCATAAGGACAAAGGGAGTTGACTTGGAAACATCCCTTAGTTCCTCAAAGAATAATTCATCGTCATCCTCATCATCTTGGCTAGGAGGTCTATAGTAGACTCCTATGATAACATCTGCATTATTTCTTTGCCTCTTGATTCTTATCCAGAGGGTCTCAACTGCACCACTGCCAACTGTGAGCTCCATATATTCTAACACGTCTATTACATACAGTGCCACCCCTCTGCCTCTTCTGCCCTGCCAATCCCCCCTGAAGAGCCTGTTACCATCCAGCAGGGCACTCCAGTGGCAGGACTCATCCCACCAGGTTTCACTTATGCCAGTGATGTCAAATCTCTTTGACTGGGTGTAGTGGTTTTGGTTCGCCAATTTGAGATTTCCTGGCCAACGCACCAAAGAGTGTGTCAGGTTCAATGCTGGCCAATCACCAATGCACTCACTTCCTGCTGTGGGATAGGATTAGGAGAAAGGCAAAGCAGGCTCAAAACTTTAAAAGGGTATAAAGAAAAATTTATTAACAATAACTAAAAGAAAGTGTAATAAGAATCAGAACAAAACCTTCAGAACACTTCTCCTCCCTCCACAACCTTTTCTTTCCCACTGACAATGTAAAGAAACAAAACTTAAAATTTCAGTCAGTTTACCACCTCTAGAATAGTCTTTCTTCAGTTCACTTAGGGAGAGAAGTTCCTCTTGTTAATGTTATGGAGACTTCTCCATGAGGAAAAAAACAGTTCTCTTGTAGCTCTCAATTTGTCACTAATAACAGCCGCCCAGGGAAATCGGCAATTGTGAAGTCCCTCCCATTTTCCACAAGCTTTTCCCACAGCTGTGTTTATGGGCCATGTCAACTTATGGTGTACTGTTTTAAAGATGAGCTGTTGAAAGGCAAAAGTTCTCATTATCTATCCCTAAAATAATCTTAATCTCTGGGAACAGAGGTGGTCTTCTCCTGGGGGCACAGGACCACTCTTCTCTCCTTCTCTGTTCAAACTTCTCATAGGATCACAGCTACTTTAACATCTGCTTACTTTGGCATAGAGGCCTTTGCTTGATATCAAATTGAACCATTCATCTCCCCATGGCTTTCATGTGTTACAGGGAAACAGTCTTCTCCCCAGCTCTACAAAAGGATTTCAGCCCCAAGATCAAGGCATCTCCTCATGCCTCCTATCTGGGATTTGACTTCTTCACTGACCTCGGTGTCTTCATGTTGCTCCTTTACATGCTTGCATCTTGTTCCTTTCTCTCTCTTGAGGGAGGATTGAAGCACTGAAAGAGTTAACATCTCACCCAGGGTTTGCATATAGTCAACCTGACCCAGGTTGGGCTGGGTGCTACAGACAGTGAGAACTGTGGCTGGGGGGTGGTTAGGATCTAATCAGCCAGGCCAGAACTCAGCAGCAGCATGCTGGGAGGGGTGAGGATGGGGGTGTGTGTGTGTGGCTTCTCCTTCTCCCTGCCCAGTCTGCCTGGTGGTTGAGGTGGTTGAATAGCAGCAAGATATTAGAAATTGCAGCTATGGCCTGACCCACAGCACTCCCTCCCCTGCCTGGTAGCCAATGGAGGGGCTGGCGGGTGCCCTGGGGGAAGGGGCCTGGCCTGGCCTGGCCGCGACATGCTACCTCTTTGCCGGCCAGAAGAGAAAGAGGAAGGTCCCGGGTTTCTTTCATCTTTAATATGTGTTTTTCACAGAGGCATGTACAGCATTCTATTGGCTAAAAGCTTTGCATCACTTCCATAAATGTCTCCCATGCAAAACCAGGACACTGGGCCAAAGCCTTGAGCTCCTCTTGTTTGTTCCTCATGCTGCGATCATTGGTATAGAAACATTTCAAGTGTGGTTCACTGTAGCAAACACCTTGTGAAGCAGATTGAAGGATTCCATTAGTGCTTGTTTCCTCAAGTTTTGGTACAGTTGGATAATAACAACATCATCTTTTAAAGACCTCTCAAGGGGAAAGACATTACATAAGTAAATGATTGGCCAGATGCTTAACTGCAATGAGATGCCTCTCCACTGCTTCACCCCAAAGGCCTATTTGGCAACAGGGAGAGGAGAAAGGTCATGAGCAGCTTCTGTGCTGGTTTGCCTCGCCTGCCCAAACTACTCCTTAGATACACATAAGAGCAGGAGAAATTCACCTGTAACACCCCAAATGGAAGCTGGTCAGAGCAGGAAACTGGACTTCAGTTGTCAGGAGAATGAGATGAAACCACAGTGGGCCTATATGGCTTTTTACTACTTTTTATTTCACTGTAAATTTGACAGATTTCTGGCAGAGAAGTCCAGAAACATGAAATCTAAAATGTGATGACAGAAAACAACTGTTAAGGATATATGAAGCCTTCAACTTAGAATTACTGTAGCTGTGTAGTGGTAGTGTACTAGAAGTAATAATACATGATGGGTGGAAGTGCAAAGAAAAAAATGCCTTTTCATTCACAAAACGCTGCTCCCACTGAAGCTGAACATTTATGAAAGTTGACAGAGAAACAGAAGCCAATGGTGAGCAGCTTTCTAAAAAATCCAAGACTTTAAAATACTTTTTTTCCTTTTTGCATTTAATACTTCTTGAATTATACTTGGCAATTTCCTAACCCAAATCTCAGCTTTGCGAAACTTAATAAAATATATGTATCTCTCCCCTAATGTGTTTATGACATCAGATTAATGAGGGAGTGTTGTGGATCAACTTCAGCTGGCAACTAAACAGCACACAGCTGCTCACTCACTTCCCCCAGGGTGGAATGGGGGAGAGAAGTGAATGAGTACAAGTGAGAAAACCTGTGAGTTAATGTATTGGGTTTGCATGGACAAGTTTTAGGGGGAGGCAGGGGCAGCAGCTATAGGGGTGGCTTCTGTGAGAAGCTACCGGAAGCCTCTTCCATGTCCAGCAGAAATGGCTCCAAAGACTGATGTGCTGCTGGCCAAGGCTGAGCCAATTAGAAATGGTGGTAACACCTCTGTGATAACATATTTAAAAAGAAAAAGAAAAAAAGTTATTGTGCAGTTGTAACGGCAGCCACAGAAGAGCAGAGTGAGAATATGTGAGGAACAACTGTGATAGATGAGTAATGTGATGGTTGACTCTCACAATTAAAAGGTAAATATTATGTATATATGTTAAGAGAAGTTTTATAGACTTATAGCTATGTTTTACCCCCCCTTGCATTGTTATGAGGGGGTTGCTTGGGTTCAGGACATTTGGGAGGGTCAGCTTGTCACTATGGCAACATCTGACCTCCAATCAAGATTTAAGGAAGTAAACTCCACCACTGGACAGTGAAGAAGGAGTCAATGGACAGAATTTTGGGAGGGGCTAAAGGGTTAAAAGGCAAAACCTCCATTTTGTGGATGAGCACATGGTGGGGAAAAATCCTTTGCTCCTGGCGCCGTAATATTTTGTCTATTCAGTCTTCTGTTGTATTTTTGATATGGTTTTAATAAACCTTTTAAATTTTTGAAAGTGAGTACAATTTCTCACACAACTCTGCAGACACCAAGGTCAGTGGAGAAGGAGGGGGAGGAGATGCTCCAGGCACTGATGCCTCAGGTTTTAGCCTTTTATATTTTTTTAGATTCTATACTGCTTTAGTTTGTACTTCTGGGCTTCATACTGGGGGATGGTAAGCTCTCTTCACAGAGTAGGTAGACAAAACAATTCCTTCTCTAGCTGGGGACCAAGGACAACCGATCTAAATCCCAGGCCCAAAAGCACAAACGTTGGTGGACTGAAGAGAGAAAAGCAAGAAGGATGGGACTTCATGGGCTGGAGCTGTAATTGGACAATTAACTCCAATATGCTAATGGACAAAAACTAATAAAAGTGTGAGACCCCATGACCGGTCGTCCATTTTTGTGACCATTTTGGGTTCATCTTGGGTGTAGCCCTGGCTGAGCTCTTGTGCTGCCCAAGGTGTATCCATTGAGGCCTTCTAATAAATATCTACTTTATTCTTCAGCTCCATCTAGTCTCTGTTCTAGGTCAGCCTTCACAAGGCATCAGTACTGGAGCTGAGATTCCCCTGCAGCCCATTGGGAAGACCTTGGTAAAGCAGGTGCAGCCCATGGAGGTCCATGGGGGTGCAGAGATCCACCTGCAGCCCGTGGAGGAGATCCCTGCTGGAGCAGGTGGATGCCTGAAAGAGGCGGTGAACCGATGGGAGACCTGTGGAGAGAGAAGCCCATGCTGGAGGAGCCTGTCCTTGAAGGACTGCACCCCATGGGAGAGTGACCCACCTTGCAGCAGTGTGGGAAGGACTGTTGCCCATAGGATGGATTAATGCAGGAGAAGTTCATGGAGAACTGTCTCCTGTGGAAGGGACCCCATGGTGCAGCAGGGGAAGGACTCCTCTCCCTGAGCAGTGGGAGAAACCACAGGTAATGAACTGACCATAACTCCTGTTCCCTGTCTCCCTGTGCTTCTGGGAGAGAAGGTAGAGCTGGGAAGGAAGGAGGGATGGGGGGAAGGTGTTTTGAAGGTCTTACTTTACTTCTCATTATCCTGCTCTGATTTTGTGGGTAATAAATTAAATTATTATGTTCAATTAATATGCTATGTCTAAGCTTAGTTAACAGTAGAAATCCAAACTATATCTTTATAACAGAGTTAGTTTAACATCACACATATAAAATCCATTTTAATATTTACAAAAAGCCAATATTATAATATGTATCTATAACATTTAGTAACCAGGAAAAAAGTGAAAAGAAGGGATGAAAAAATTATTAGCAGTAGTAAGGGAAGAAGAAAAAGGCAAATGTAGATAAGGGCCACTAAGGCAGGGACCATCTCGGCTAAGGAGAGATCAATGTGCATTCTGCAAGAGAGTTGGACACTGGAAGAACCAGTGCCCAGAACGAAGAAGAGGTGATGAACAAAGAAGAGGAGATCAAAAAGGGTGGTTGCCCATGTTAAGGAAGACTGATGTGGACCAGATGATCTTACCCTAGGAGACTCTCTGGTTATAATGAAACTAGGGAACAAAGAAAAGGAAATTTAATTTTTGATAGACACAGAGGCAAACATATTCGGTGTTAAATAAAGCTTTAATACCAATAACAGATGATTGTGTCATGGTAAAGGGGGCAACTGGACAATCTGAAAGAGCTTATTTTTGTAGGCCATTGAAATATAAACTTGGGAAGCAGTGGGGAATTCATAAGTTTTTATATATGCCCAATTCTCCATCAGCACTTTTGGGTAGAGATTTATTGGAACAATTAGAAGCAAAAATAATATTCAAAAATGGAGAGATTACTTTGGAGGTTAAGGACCAACAATATGTGGAATTGTTAAGCCTGATGTTAATAACCAATGAGGCTAAAGTGGAAAGTGAAGATGAGATTCACAGGAAAATACTGGATCAGGTATTTCCTGGGGTATGGGCTTCTAACATACCAGGGAGAGTGAAGAATGCACCCCCAGTGCAAATTAGGCTTAAAGAAGGAAAACAACCAGTTAGGGTCAAGCAGTACCCTTTGAGAAAGAAAGACAGAGAAGGGATTAGCCCAGTAATCGAACACTTTTTACAGATAAGGCTATTTAAAGAGTGTCAGTCTGAGTTCAACACTCCTATTTCACCTGTTAAAAAGCCTGATGGATCATACTGAATAGTACAAGATTTAAGAGCTGTTAATAACTGAGGATTTATACCCAGTGGTTGCCAACCCCTACACTCTGTTAACTTCTTTAACATCTGAACTAACATGGTTTACTGTTTTAGATTTGAAGGATTCTTTCTTTTGCCTTCCTCTCCATGAGGCCAGCCAGAAAAATTTTGCATTTGAGTGGGAAAACCCCAAAACTGGATGCAAAACCCAGCTCACATGGTCAGTTCTGCCTCAAGGGTTCAAGAACTCCCCTGCGATATTTGGAGAACAGCTAGCAAAGGATCTGGAATCCTGGGAAGCTCCATCAGAAGAAGGACAGCTGTTAGAGTATATGGACAACCTCCTGGTAGCTACCAAAACTCAAGAGGCATGTGTGGAGTGGACGGTAGGCCTCTTAAACTTTTTTGGGCCTACAGAGGTATTGAGTATCCCTGAAGAAAGCCCAAATGGTGAAGCAAACAGTTATTTATTTGGGCTACGAGGTTAGTGCTGGACAAAGAACTTTAGGACAGGATCGCAAGGAAGCAACATGCCAGACCTCAAAGCCCCAGATAGTAAAAGAACTGAGAACCTTTTTAGGCATGACTGGCTGGTGCAGGCTGTGGGTTTATAATTATGGACTGTTAGTCAAACCCTTATATGCCTTGGTTATGGAAGGAAACAGAGATCTCCAATGGACAAAAGAAGCAACACAAGCCTTCAAACAGCTGAAGAAGGCCCTTGTGTCAGCTCCAGCCCTGGGACTTCCAGATGTGAGTAAACCATTCTTCTTTTTTTCTCACAAAAAAACAGGGAATTGCTTTGGGAATATTAGCACAAGATCTGGGCTCGTACTGCAGGGCAGTTGCCTACCTCTCTAAGCAGCTGGATGCAGCGACTAAGGGATGGCCAGGATGCCTCAGAGCTGTTGCGGCAGTGGCAGTGAACATTCAGGAAGCACGCAAGTTCACCCTGGGCCAGAAGATGACTGTGCTGGTGTCCCACACAGTGTCTGCAGTGCTGGAAGTAAAGGGGGGACATTGGCTCTCCCCACAGAGATTCCTGAAATACCAAGCCATAATGGTGGAACAAGATGATGTAGAAATTGTGGTAACTAACATTGTGAATCCAGCTTCTTTCCTCAGTGGTAGTATGGGAGAACTGGTGATCCATGATTGCCTGGAGATTATTGAAGCTACCTATTCCAGTTGCCCAGATCTGAAGGACACCCCTTTCGAGGACACTGAGACCTGGTTCACTGATGGAAGCAGCTACGTCATCAGCGGGAAAAGGCATTCTGGGTATGCGGTTACCACAAGTCGAGAGGTAATAGAGTCTGGATCATTACCAACCAACACCTTGGCACAGAAGGCTGAAATAATTGCCTTAACCCAGGCTTTAGAGCTGGCCAAAGGAAAGAAAATCAATATTTACACAGATTCGAGGTATGCATTTTGGGTAGTCCATGCACATGGAGCCATCTGGAAGGAAAGAGGACTGTTGAACTCACAAGGAAAAAGCATTAAACATGCACAAGAGATAATAAAAGTGTTGGAACAGTCCAGCTACCTGAAAAGGTAGCCATCATTCACATCAAGGCACACCAAAAAGTGAGCTCTGAATTGGAAGAAGGAAATGAGCTGGCAGACAGAAAGGCAAAAGAAGCAGCTAAAGGTGAGATAATTGTTGAAACAGTTGAGGCAGCTATAATTCCAGATGCGCAAATTTCTATTGAAGGTAAGCCAAGGTACAGTAAAAAAGAAAAAAGGCTTATTGAGAAAGAAAATGGAAGTTATAATCAAGAGAGGTGGGCTGTTACAGATGAAGGAAAAAGAAGGCTTGCGATCCCCTCTTATATGCTATCGTCATTAGTGAAAAGGGAACATAAGAAAGCACACTGGGGAATAGATGCCTTGTATAATTACTTGAAAGATAGAATCCTAGCAAGAAATTTGCAAGGTACTGTTTTGCGGAGAAAAGAAGAAACCTCACAACTTTGTAAAAGTTGTAAAGCCCGGTATGCTTTTATTACGACGCGCCGGACGCAAGTCCCCCAACAAGGCATGCGTGCCTCTGAAGACCTCGGGTCATCTTTTATCCCCCTTCCAAATGCATATGCATACAGTTTCACAATAAGTTCATACATATTCATTCTGCGTGACATTTAGCACCAGTTCTTCTTTATCAAAGGAATTTCTAAGTCGGGGGCAAATCGACCTTGTGGTCTTTCTGTTTTTCTTTCTCTGTCTCCTTGCTGTCTGGCATGCGAGTTTTTCCTTCAGCTTTGGCCTGACAGACTTTTCACCTTTCTTAGGCACTTCACCTAATTCAGAATGGATCTTTACTCTGTCTCAACAGTTCCCCCCTTTCCTAGGAAATAAGTAAATTCTTTTACTTAATGAAAACCTTCACGACAGTAAGTGTCTTTTAGTGCTTCACCATGTACGTTTGACAAAGAGGTTAGTACAGCTCTTTGTCGTAGCATTCTACAGTTCCAAATTAACAATGTAATAGATAATCCTGATGAAATTACAAATACAGAGATTAGAATGGTTTCTACTAGACAGAATAACATCATTGCTATCAATTTGTACAGCAGCACAAGCAGTTCTCAAGCATACACCCTTTTCCAGTATATACGAGCACAGTTTTCTGGTCAGTGACTGGATGAATTTCAGAGTGACAAATACTCTGTTCAGTGTCCAAACACACACCCTGCACATTAATAGTATTGCTTTCACAAATGAATTCTATCTGTTCTCTAGAAATGCAGGATTCCAAGTTTACTGTCTGCCACTTTCCATTCATCTTTTGTGCCCACACTCTATGTTCTGAAGGATAGAGTATTGTTTTTTCATGGTTTAATCTTAGGGCAATGATGGGATGGATAACATAAACAGTGGCATTACGTATGGTAAGCACAAAGGCAGTGGCACATTAGAAACAGGATCATAGGTGAAATTCACCATAGTCTGCCAGGATTGAAACTTCCTTTCAATATCAATTGCATTATCCCACACAATTTTCCGAATTTCAGCTGGAAAATTACCTTCACCCCTTTCCCATATGATCAGAGCTGCTGTTGCTTTATCCATAACTGTGCTTGTATACAACTGAAAGCTAAAGACACATTATCTTGAACTATACTAAGTGCTTCTACTATCAACTTGTGGTCTTGGTCCCCGGCCTTTTCATGCTTCCTTACTTTGGCAGTACTTTTGAAATCTGTCACTGGCTAGTTCCTAATGCCAATAGAGATTACTATAAAGGCTGCTTCAATTTTGTTAGGCTACCTGCTGCAGTGGCCAGTTTATTCATCAGTATTTCTGAATCAATTCCATTTAAAACTCCTAATCTTGTCCCTAATATGCCAGTTAGATGTTTGTTATGGGGAACAGGAACTGCTTTCTGTCCATGACCATCCCTCCCGGCCAGAGGGGCTCACACTGCAAATTCAGAAACACTTCACAAGTGTATCTGACAGAGGTTTAGGTCATATTTGAGGCAGATGTTTGTTCTGAAATGTAGAGACCTCAGGGAATCTAACCTCTCCTTCCCCCTCCAAAGCACCTGATTTCCCAGATGTGTGACAAGCAGGAATGTCTCTCCTGGTCTACAAAACCTCACCCACCTTGCCCCTAGCTTCAGGTCCAAGCCTCAAGTAAATAATGAAGGGGAAATCTGAGAGAAGAGCCTAAATCCATTGCAGTGTTGCAGTGCCTCAGAAGAAACTGGGATCAGGTTTCTGCTGCTTGAAACACTCAGCACAAAAGTGATGCTCAAAATCCTACAGCCTGCTGCTGAGCTCTGAGGGGGGGGGGTCTCTCTCTCTACCTCTTTTAAGCAGAATCCAACTGCCTCAGACTGGGACGATCACTGATCCAAATCTCAGTAGGAAAAGGGATAGCAACGCGAGCTCAAAGGCAGGTCACTTCTACAGGCTGTATCAAGGTGAAATTACACCAACAGTCTGATTCACTTAGGTTGTCACAGACTTCCTGGTGTTCATATACACCAGGGGAGGTTCAGACACTAATTACATCTGGTCTCTCATAAGCCGTCCTATTGATGACCCAGCACTTTACTTTGATTTCTTCTCCTCAGATTCCTTGAAGTGTTCACAGTTCCTGTTCCTGCTACTCTTGCTCCTCACATACCTGATTCTCGTGGATTACTACAGTAGATATGTTTAAATCTTTTATCTCAGAAGGTTTTCCCATGGATCCAGTATACTGATTAAATGCCAGGGACCAAGGCCATTCAGCATTGCTTTGAATAGAGGTACTCTCAAGTTCTAAAACTTCAGTTATGATTACACACAAAACAATTCTACAAACTAAAATATGAGCTACTCCCGACCGCAATGTACTCATTTTGCCCGAGTAAGTTTTAGTCTCAGTTCATTTTCTCCTGGCGTCACTCCTCAAGGGGTTTCTGGGCCTTCTTCACCCGAGGGTGATGAATCCCGGCATTCTGCTCCTTGATTTTGATTGCAGTGAAGGTGGTGAGAAGTATTCACAGTGGTCTCTCCCACTGTGGTTCCAAAGTCTTCTCTGCAAGAGACTTAACATATACATCATCCCCAGGCTATCTAACTCCCTGCTCCAAGTTCCAGCCACATGTTTCTCAATTACTCTGAGCTGCTTGCTTAATGCCACCATGTAGGTGGACATTCTGGACATTCCCTTTGTATTCTATATGGTCTTCTATAAGGCATTCCAAAAGGACTCAGCATTCCTTTAGCTCAAGGTTTAGTTTGAATTTGCAATAGTGCTAGTGGAAGAGCTTGGGCTAGGGTAGATTAACTTCTTGCCCCAGTCTTATGATTTGCTGCTTAATCAAATGATTCATTCTCTCCACCTGGCCGCTTAAATGGGGGTGGTATGGGGTGTGAAGTTCCTAATCTATGCCCAGATGGCTACTAATCTGTTGCACTATTTTGGAAATGAAATGTGATTCTTTATCTGAGGATATCGTGGCTGGAACTCTGAAGCGTGGTATTATTTCTTGTAAAAATAATCTGGTCACCTCTTGAGCTTTGACAGTTCTGGTGGGGAATGTTTCTGGCCACCCTGGAAATGTATCTATCAATACCAGTAAATACTGATACCCCCCTTTCCTTGGGAGTTCTGAAAGGTTAATTTGCCACTGCTGTACAGGCCCATGGCCTCTCCCAGTCTGACCGAGTTTTGGCCGGGGGGTATTTTGGGGTTAGTCTGGAGGCAAGGATCACATTGTCGGCTTACCTGAGTGATAGTGGCATATAAATTTCTGACAGCGATACGATTCTTTCAATCAGATGTGTGTTCTAGAAAGCCTGTGGAAATTACTGCTTCAAAGTCAACACTTCATTTCAATGCACTCTCTATCACTCGCAGCCTTGGTCATTTCGAGAAAGGAGCCACACTCTACAAAAGGCTTTTAAGTAGTTAGGCCCTAGTGTGCTTTTTAGTGCTCTTCTTTCACTAGTAACCACGAAAATGAGAAGGGATTACTAGTTCTCTTTCAATGGTAGCCCACCCCTTGCAGTTGTACGTCTCTTTTGATTAGTATTATTGTATTAAGGCTTACCTTCGAGGAAAATCTGTACCTCACCCCTTACTGCTTTCTTTGCCTCTCCATCCGCTGCTCATTTCTTTCCTCCAATTTTAAGCTCACTCTCTGGTGTGCCTTAACATGCTTTTTCAGGTAGCTGAGCTGCTTCCAGCAGCTGGATTGTCTCTTCTTTCCCTGTGAGGTCAGCAGTCCCCTCTCCTTCCAGATGGCTCCATGTGCATGTATGACTCCAAATGCATACCTTGAGTCTGTGTAGATGGTTATTCTCCTCCCTTTTGCCCTTTCCAGGGCACGGGTCAGGGCAATTATCTCAGCCTTCTGCGCAGAGGTCCCTGTTGGTATAAACCCACAGCTGGCACTACCCTGCCATGCCTAAGAAGGTTCAGAGTTCCTTCGTTGTCTGTGGTTTCGGGGTTTGGCATAGGGCTTCCCTGCCTTAAAGTCTGCTGCTCAGCACTCACTTCTTACCCCAGGTAGATTACCTTCTGTTTCACTAGCTGTGCCTTTTTCTTTGAGACTCTGCGTCCTTGGAGTCCTAGGAAATTCAAAAGGCTTACCGTCCAGGCTTCTCTCGCTTCCCTTGTCCGAGTGGCTACTAGAAGATCGCCCACATACTGCAACAGCCTCCTTTCCTCTTGTGGAGCTTCCCGGGACTCTGGGTCTTTGCAAGCTGTTCTCCAATCGGAGTGGGGAATCTTGAAGCCTTCAGGCACACGGACTATGTGAGCTTGTGTTTGAATGCAAAAATTTTCTGGCTGGCTTCGTGGATAGGGAGGCAAAAGAAGGCATCTCTTAGGCCTAAAACAGTGAACCAGGTTAGCTCAGGTGTTAAACAAGTTAGTAAGGTATATGGATTTGCTACCACAGGGTATAAATTCTGTGTTATCGTATTGACAGCCCTTAATCCAGTACTATCAGTTATTGGGCTGATTCCTTCCTTATCTTCCTTTTGAGGGTACTACTCAGTTCTCACTAGTTGCGTTCTTTCCTTAAGCTTGATGCTCATGGGGGAACATCTTTCACTCTCCCTGGTACAGCAGAGGCCCATACCCTTGAAAACACTTGTTTACTTATTCCAATATCCCCTTACTAATGTCTTTAATTTCAGTGTCTGTTAATGTTAAGCCTAACCTCTTTGTATCATTTGCCTCCAGAGTAACCTTTCTCATTTGAGAATGTTTAGCAAATTGGGCAAATTGTACAAAAGCTTTTAGGTACACATAGTACACATGTTACTTTAAAGGTTTTCACAAGTATGCCTTCTCAGACTGGCCAGTTGTTCATTCCCCACACTACAACATAAACATTCTCCACAGGTACTAAAGCTTTATTAAAACTGAATATATGGCCCTTGTGTCGACAAAAATTCTTCCCTTTTGGGGAGGTCATCTTTACCCTTCCTCCCTTACCTTGGGAGGAGCCTTTAGCAAATCATATGTACTCATTTTGCGAACTGTGATTGCTTTGCATTTCAGCATGATAATCTTTGCCTGATTTCATACGTTGCTATCTTATGCTGCGTTCTGAACAACATGTTTGATTTGCTTTCTCTTTGCCTTGTTTTCCTTTTTCAAGGGCCAAGACCAGAGGGCGGTCTGATCTTACAGTCTCTTTGCCATTCTGGGTGATTTCTTAAAACAAAAAGACATTTCAGCCTACAAAAACTCTATCCCATTTATCTTCCTATTATAAAACAGTACTAACAGCAATGAAGTATTATAAATCTTTTTATGTTCTGAGCTGCTCTTACTGGCAACCTCCTCCCGGTGAGCCCCTCCCAAAAGGGGCTAATTTAGGAACCTGTTTGCTCTGGTCAGTTCTCATTATTTATTTCTCCTTGCCCTATCTCGCTTCCACTCAAACCTCTTTTCACAGACCTTCACAGATATCAGGTGTGATTCCCACACACAAGCTTTAAGACCTTAGGTTCTGAATCCGCTTGACCAGAAACCTCTAATTTACACTCGGGGCATGTGCCCTGACAGCAAAACAGCAATACCAGTGTTTCTCATAAACACCGCACTGCAATAATACCTGCACATCCAGCTTTTGCCCACAGGCCATTCCCGTGTTCCCTGGGGAGACGGGGCAGCCAGAGCTGTCCCTGTGCCCAGGGGACAGCCACTGTCACCTCACACAGCATGCTAATCAAAACGTGACGTAGACACTATGTTCTGATCAAACAAAATATCAGTCTTTTCTAGTTCTCTTCTTGCACAATCTAATTAAGCACTGTGCCTACTTACACTTGTTTTACTGCTTTGCAAAAAGGCTGTGCTAGTCACAGCCGAAACTCTGATATGCCCACAGACACGGACACACGCACCCGCACCCCCCCTTTATCTCAAATTCACTAGAGCCAAGGCTTGAATTGCTGTGAGGGGGAGAATTCTTGGAATTCCTTTAACTCGCTTTATCGTAGTTAAGCATAAATCACCGTACTATAATTCTCCTATGTAAAATGCCACTCTTGTTGCAACAAAATCTTAAAATCTCCACAAACACCACTATACAATCTGAGAATCAAATTACCACAATGCAGCGGAAGAAAATCACCACACAAAATCACTGGGAAAGGGCATAACTCTCAAAGTGCTCACTTTTCTCAACACAACACAGCATACCATAATTCGGCATTTACTCACATCAATTTTTCCTGGACACAATCAAAATAACAGCACAGTCTAGAGATCAAATCCAAACATCCAAGGCAAAGGAACTCTCTGAGCTCATACTCACGGTTAAAATGTACCAAATCTACACAAATCACTGCATTTAAACACGATAAATACCATCACTGACATTCCTCCACTCGCTTCTCCGCGGGGCACTTCTCTCCCTGCCCCCGCAGCCTGCTGCAGCCGGCGCCTCAGGCCTCGCTCGGCTGCTTCAAACACGGGTAGTACTGACCCCCCCCCCCCCGCACCTTATAGCACTGTAGCTCTACTCTCTTTTATACACCATACACTTATACACTTGCACGATTGCAAACACAGCGCACTGACCACACAATGCACACATTAACCATACAGCAACGCAGTGTCCGGACATCACACACTCACACAAACAAAACACACACGGGCTCAGCGGTTGTGCTCCATCAGAACAATGAACCCCCAACACACATACACGGGTTCACCCGGCTCACCCCTAGAGCCTCTAGCAGTTCTGCTCTATCAGAACAAGGAACCCCCAATACACACATACACGGGTTCACCCGGCTCACCCCCAGAACCGCTTGCGGTCTGCTCTATCAGAACGATGAACCCCGTCTCCAATAAGCTGCTCTATCAGCTGAACCCAGACGTCTCTGGGTGGTTTACTCTCTTGCTCTCCTTTCCCTCCCCCGGGGGCCCCTCAGTACATACCGTATCTTCCTCCGCAGGCCAGCAGGTCCTTGTCTGTCCTCGCAGGTGGCAAGTTGAGACGAGCGGAGCCCCACCAGGAAAAAAATCCTAGGGCGCGCCTTGGAGGTCCGTCTATCCCCCCTGCCCCTGCGGGGACAGAGAAGTCCTGCTGCGGTCGCCATAATGTTTTGCGGAGAAAAGAAGAAACCTCACAACTTTGTAAAAGTTGTAAAGCCCGGTATGCTTTTATTACGACGCGCCGGACGCAAGTCCCCCAACAAGGCATGCGTGCCTCTGAAGACCTCGGGTCATCTTTTATCCCCCTTCCAAATGCATATGCATACAGTTTCACAATAAGTTCATACATATTCATTCTGCGTGACATTTAGCACCAGTTCTTCTTTATCAAAGGAATTTCTAAGTCGGGGGCAAATCGACCTTGTGGTCTTTCTGTTTTTCTTTCTCTGTCTCCTTGCTGTCTCCGGCATGCGAGTTTTTCCTTCAGCTTTGGCCTCACAGACTTTTCACCTTTCTTAGGCACTTCACCTAATTCAGAATGGATCTTTACTCTGTCTCACCCTGTCCCTGT